>NC_044978.1:84211699-84342140 GCF_008728515.1 Papio anubis
GACGAGTTGATGGGTGCAGCAGACTAACATGGCACAAGTATACATATGTAACAAACCTGCATGTTATGCACATGTACCCTACAACTTAAAGTATAATAATAATAAATAAATTAAAAAAAAAAAATAAAAAAAAAATAAAATTAAATCAGTAATTTGAAAAGTAGTATCTAAAGATCTCAGTAGCTAAGTAAGTTTTGTTTCACCAGCTGTAGCTTAAGCTCAAAGTCCTATCTTGCTTTTCAGTTAGATCCCTACAGCCATGTTCCACAACTTCTCTCAATGCCCTGCATTTTAATCATTAAAAATAACACCTCTATGCGTGCGCGCGCGCACACACACACACACACACACACACACACACACACACACCTGCATTCACCCTACCCCCAACAAGACAGGAATTCTGACATGCCTTTTACAAATACACTAAGTGATGCTATTCACTGAAGTTTGGCCCTGCTTAATCCAAGTTTCAAACATCACTTACGTGTTTGATTCAGGTAACTGAGGAGTTTAAAACTGGGTTTAAGAGCAGTTGAAAAAGCAATTATCTTTTATGAAATTTTCTGAAATAGCTGCTGTATCTCAAAAAAAAGGGAGAAATTTCAAAGGTATTATTAGCTTTCTTGCATTTGAATATTTTGATTATAGTTGATAATTTTTTTCCTCATATGTGTTTATAATCTTGAAATCAGGGCTCTAACTCATCTGTTAATGTTTTTCAGGTATGTGTATATATATGTTTGTGATTATATGTGTATGTTCATAATATGTGTGTGTATATATATGTCTGTAAATATATACACACACATATATCCATATATCCATATATGTATACACATGACTGTCCAGTCATGTGCCACTTAATGACAGGGATATGTTCTGAGAAATGCATTTGGTGATTTTGTCATCATGTGAACATCACTGAGTGTACCTTTATGAACCTAGATTGTATAGCCTACTATACACCTAGGCTATATGGTATAGCCTATTGCTTCTAGGCTACAAACCTATATACATGTTTTGATACTCAATACTATAGGCAGTTATAACATAATAATAAATATTTGTGTATCTGAACATAGAAAAAGTACAGTAAAAATATGGTATAAACAATGATACTCCTCTATAGGGCACTTAACATGAATGGAACTTGCAGGACTAGAAGTTTCTCTGGGTGAGTCAGTGAGTCAGTGGTGAGTGAATATAAAGGCCCAGGATGTTACCATATACTTCTGTAGACTTCAAAAATACTGTACACTTAGACTACATTAAATTCATTAAAAATTTCTTCAATAATAAATTAATCTTAGCTTACTCTAAATTTTTTACTTTACAAACTTTATTTTTTTCACTTCTTACTTTTTTGTAATAACAGCGTGAAACACAAACACATTTGTACAGCTATACAAAAGTATTTTCCTTGTATCCTTATTCTATAAGCTTTTTTCTATTTTAAAATTATTTTTATTTTTAACTTTCTAAACTTTTTTGTTAAGATCGAGACCATCCTGGCTAACATAGTGAAACCCCGTCTCTACTAAAAGAAATATAAAAAACTGGCTGGGCGAGGTGGCGGGCGCCTGTAGTCCCAGCTACTCGGGAGACTGAGGCAGGAGAATGGTGTGAACCTGGGAGGCGGAGCTTGCGGTGAGCTGAGATCCGGCCACTGCACTCCAGCCTGGGCGACAGAACGAGACTCCGTCTCAAAAAAACAGAAACAAACAAACAAAAAAAACAAAACTAAGACACAAACGCACACATTAGCCTAGGCCTACATAGGATCAGAATCATCAATATCATTGTTGTCCACCTCCACATCTTGTCCCATTGGAAGGTCTTCGGGGGGATAATGTGCATGGAGCTTTCATTTCCTAAAAGAATACCTTCTTCTGGAATACCTTCTGAAGAACCTGCCTGAGGCTGTTTTACAGTTAACTTTTGTTTTCAACAAGTAGAAGTATACTCTAAAGTACTGATTAAAAGTATAGCATAGTAAATACATAAACCAGTAACATAGTCATTTGTTGTCTTTATTAAGTAGTAGGTACTGTATGTAATTATACCTGATATACTCTTATATGACTGGCAGCACAATAGGTTTTTTTGCACCAGCTCCACCATAAACATGTGAATAGTGTGTTGTGCTACAATGTTACCATGCCTACCACTAGATAGGAATTTTTCAGCTCCATTATAATCTTATGGGATAGTTGTATATGTATCCATCATTGATGAAAACATTGCTATGGGGTGCCCGACTATATTCATAAAGTGTACATACACTATCAAAATGAGTAAATGAAAGTATTATTCCCACAAAATGTCATTAATCCAGTGCATAGGTGCCAAATTAAAATCTCTTTTGGTAATGCCAACTTAAGGAAAACGTTAAGTTTTTGGAAATTTAGTTGTTTGCTTGTTTCTTTTCTTTTCTTTTTTTTTTTTTTTGTAGTTTTAGAGTTGGACTTCATTTTTATGAAAACTATTGCACTCTTGGTAATTGCCAAAAATACTCGAGTACTTAAAATTTTGGCTTCATTCTTTTTTTTTTAAATTTATTTTTTATTTTTTTGAGTTTATTTTATTGAGTTCCTAAATCCATAACTTTGAACTAGTGAACCACTACATAATGTGAACATCTTGTTTATTTTATTTTATTTTTTATTATGCTTTAAGTTCTAGGGTACATGTGGATAACATGCAGGTTTGTTACATATGTATACTTGTGCCATGTTGGTGTGCTGCACCCATCAACTCATCAGCACCCATCAACTCGTCATTTACATCAGGTATAACTCCCAATGCAATCCCTCCCCCCTCCCCCCTCCCCATGATAGGCCCCGGTGTGTGATGTTCCCCTTCCCGAGTCCAAGTGATCTCATTGTTCAGTTCCCACCTATGAGTGAGAACATGCAGTGTTTGGTTTTCTGTTCTTGCGATAGTTTGCTGAGAATGATGGTTTCCAGCTGCATCCATGTCCCTACAAAGGACGCAAACTCATCCTTTTTTATGGCTGCATAGTATTCCATGCTGTATATGTGCCACATTTTCTTAATCCAGTCTGTCACTGATGGACATTTGGGTTGATTCCAAGTCTTTGCTATTGTGAATAATGCCGCAATAAACATATGTGTGCATGTGTCTTTATAGCAGCATAATTTATAATCCTTTGGGTATATATCCAGTAATGGGATGGCTGGGTCATATGGTACATCTAGTTCTAGATCCTTGAGGAATCGCCATACTGTTTTCCATAATGGTTGAACTAGTTTACAATCCCACCAACAGTGTAAAAGTGTTCCTATTTCTCCACATCCTCTCTAGCACCTGTTGTTTCCTGACTTTTTAATGATTGCCATTCTAACTGGTGTGAGATGGTATCTCATTGTGGTTTTGATTTGCATTTCTCTGATGGCCAGTGATGATGAGCATTTTTTCATGTGTCTGTTGGCTGTATGAATGTCTTTTTTTGAGAAATGTCTGTTCATATCCTTTGCCCACTTTTCGATGGGATTGTTTGTTTTTTTCTTGTAAATTTGTTTGAGTTCTTTGTAGGTTCTGGATATTAGCCCTTTGTCAGATGAGTAGATTGCAAAAATTTTCTCCCATTCTGTAGGTTGCCTGTTCACTCTGATGGTAGTTTCTTTTGCTTTGCAGAAGCTCTTTAGTTTAATTAGATCCCATTTGTCAATTTTGGCTTTTGCTGCCGTTGCTTTTGGTGTTTTAGACATGAAGTCCTTGCCCATGTCTATGTCCTGAATGGTATTACCTAGGTTTTCTTCTAGGGTTTTTATGGTATTAAGTCTAACATTTAAGTCTCTAATCCATTTTGAATTAATTTTCGTATAAGGAGTAAGGAAAGGATCCAGTTTCAGCTTTCTACTTATGGCTAGCCAATTTTCCCAGCACCATTTATTAAATAGGGAATCCTTTCCCCATTTCTTGTTTTTCTGAGGTTTGTCAAAGATCAGGTGGCTGTAGATGTGTGGTATTATTTCTGAGGACTCTGTTCTGTTCCATTGGTCTATATCTCTTGCACCTACAGGATAAATTCTGTTATGTGTTGGGTCATTCTGTCTTTCAAAAATAATTAGCAGTGTTAAATGTGACCCCAATGGTCACAGATGCCAAACTACTGCATTTCTGATTTCAGTTCATACTGCGGAGTTATATGCACTCTGAAACCATATTGATTTGATGAATTTGTTAAGTCAACAAATATTTGTCAAGCAGAAACTCTATTAGGAACTGCATAATAATGGCTGTATTTTTGGATATATGTTTTATTACTGCATTTTCCCAGCTTTAAAATACTCTTTTAATATTTTTATTTAAAAAACTTTAATAAGTTTTTGCTTATTAAAGTAAAAATCTTTAAAATTAACCAAAGCTAAAATCCTCATTAACTCTCTTCATTTTATTTTTGTACTTTGAGAATCTCGTACTTCCTTGGGAACTCTTTATGCTTCAGTCAACCCCACCTATTCCCATTTCTGTTGAAGAATATTTCTCCTTTTCTATCTGTTTTTTGTGCTATTAAAAATTTTTTCTCTACCTGAGAAGAAGCCTAGAGAAAAAAATTTCAAGTGTTTATTAATCTGTATGCTAAGTTATATATTCACTGTGTCTGACATATTGTATGTTTGTATTGGGTACAATGTGGGAATAGACTGGGAATATATAAAGATAAATAATATATGGCTGTGATCCTGTAGTACTTTATCTTCTGTAGGCAGAGTCAAAACTAAAGAATTACATTAAGAAACTCTGTGAAAGTAGTAATAACAGAAATACAATGAATATAGCAGGAGAGAGCATAGGGACAGATAGTTTTGATGAGTAAAGAAGAAAATTAATTTGTATAAAAATATTTAAATATTTGAATGGCAACTATGTTAAAGATACTATATCTAGGAGCTGGGTATAGAGTGAAGAATGAGAATGTTCTCTGAATTTAGGGAGCACACTTTCTAGTGAGGGGACACTGACAATAAACGAGTAAGAAAGAGTAAACAAGGTATTTTAGACAATGGTAAGTCCCACTGAAGACAACAAAACAGGCAATATTGGAGAATGTCTGGGAGCTTCTTCAGGTAAGATGGCAGGGAGGGTGATATGGTTTGACTGTGTCCCCCATCCAAATCTCAAGTTGAATTTTATCTCCCAGACTTTCCATATTTCCACGTGTTGTAGGAGGGACCCAAGGGGAGGTAACTGATTCAAGGGGGCCTGTCTTTCCCATGCTATTCTCGTGATAGTGAATAAGTCTCATGAGATCTGATGGGTTTATCAGGGGTTTCCACTTTTGCTTCCTCTTCATTTTCTCTTGCCACCACCTTGTAAGAAGTGCCTTTTGCCTCCTGCTATGATTCAGAGGCCTCCCCAGTCATGTGGAACTATAAGTAAAATTAAACCTCTTTTTCTTCCCAGTCTTGGGTATGTCTTTATCAGCAGCATGAAAATGAACTAATACAGTAAACTGGTACCAGTAGAGTGGGGCATTGCTGAAAAGATACCGGAAAATGTGGAAGTGACTTTGGAAATGGATAACAGGCAAAGAATGGAACAGTTCAAAGGGCTCAGAAGAAGGCAGGAAAATGTGGGAAAGTTTGGAACTTCCTAGAGACTTGTTGAATGGCTCTGCCCAAAATGCTGATAGTGATATGGATGATAAAATTCAGGCTGGGGTGGTCTCATATGGAGATGAAGAACTTGTTGGGAACTGGAGCAAAGGTGACTCTTGTTATGTTTTTTTGCAAAGAGACTGGCAGCATTTTGCCGCTGTCCTAGAGATTTGTGGAACTTTGATCTTGAGAGAGATGATTTAGAGTATCTGGCAGAAAACATTTCTAAGCAGCAAAGCATTTAAGAGGTGACTTGGGTGCTGTTAAAGGCATTCAGTTTTATAAGGGAAGCAGAGCATAAAAGTTTGGAAAATTTGCAGCCTGAGTATGTGATAGAAAAGTAAAACCCATTATCTGGGGAGAAATTCAAGCCAGCTGCAGAAATTTGCATAAGTAGCAAGAAGCCTAATGTTAATCCCCAAAACAATGGGGAAAATGTCTCTAGGCCATGTCAGAGACCTTCATGGCAGCCCCTCCCATCACAGGCCTGGAGACCTAGGAGGAAAAAGTGGTTTTGTGGGCTGGGCCCAGGGTCCCAATGCTGTGTGCAGCCTAGGGACTTGGTGTCCTATGTCCCCGTCACTCTAGCTGTGGCTGAAAGGGGCCAAGTGTACAGCTCGGGCTGTGGCTTCAGAGGCTGGAAACCCCAAGCCTTGGCAGCTTCCATGTGTTGTTGAGCCTCCGGGTACACAGAAGTCAAGAACTGAGGTTTTGGAACCTCTGCCTAGATTTCCGAAGGTGTATGGAAATGCCTGAGCACCCAGGCAAAAGTTTGCTATAGGGTGGGGTCCTCATGGGGAACCTCTCCTAGGGCAGTGCAGAAAGGAAATGTGAGGTCATAGCCCCCACACAGAGTCCCTACTGGGGCACCACCTACTGGAGCTATAAGAAAAGGGCCACCATCCTCCAGACCCCAGAATACTAGATCCACTGACAGCTTGCTCTGTGTGCCTGGAAAAGTCGCAGACACTCAACAGCAGCCCATTAGAGCCAGGAGGGAGGCTGTACCGTGCAAACCCACAGGGGTGGAGCTGCCCCAAGACCATGAGAACCCACCTTTTAGATCAGCGTGACCTGGGTATGAGACCTGAAGTCAAAGGAGATCATTTCAAAGCTTTAAGATTTGACTGCTGCACTGGATTTCAGACTTGCTTGGGCCCTGTAACCCATTTGTGTTGGCTAATTTCTCCCATTTGGAACAGCTGTATTTACCCAATATCTGTACCCCCATTGTATCTAGGGAGTAACTAGCTTGCTTTTGATTTTATAGGCTCATAGGTGGAAGGGACTTGCCTTGTCTCAGATGAGACTTTGGACGGTGGACTTTTGGGTTAATGCTGAAATGAGTTAAGACTTTGGGGGACTGTTGGGGAGGCATTATTGGTTTTGAAATGTGAGATGAGATTTGGATGGGCCAGGGACAGAATGATATGGTTTGACTGTGTCCCCACCCAACTCGCAACTCGAATTTTATCTCCCAGAATTCCCATGTGTTGTGGGAGGGATGCAGGGGGAGGTAATTGAATCATGGAGGCCAGTCTTTCCCATGCTATTCTCGTGATAGTGAGTAAGTCTCCTGAGATCCGATGGGTTTATCAGGAGTTTCTGCATTTGCTTCCTCCTCATTTTCTCTTGCCATAACCATGCATGAAGTGCCTTTCACCTCCTGCCAGGATTCTGAGGACCCTCCAGCCATGTGGAACTGTAAGTCCAATTAAATCTCTTTTTCTTCCCAATCTTTGGTATGTCTTTATTAGCAGCATGAAAACAAACTAATACAGAAGGCTTCATTTAGGAGGTGACATGAGAGCTATGAGTGAGTTGATATCATTTTATCTTTCCTTCTAAACCAGTTTTCCTCAAAATTAAGTTGGTATCTGGCCTCCCAGAATTGTTGCCCTATCTCCTAACATGTCTTCACTGTCAAGTTTCTGGAAAGTCTAGTTGAATCGGTTTATCCTCCATATTGATGATATAAACATCTGATTACTAGCCCAGGCCTGACTCCTGAACAACGCAGCAGAGATCCACTGGAATTATCCACTTGGCTGTCCCAAAGGCAAATTGAATGTCACACTGCATAATATACTCTTCATCTTGTATAGTCCATCTTGGTTTTGGTTACCTACTACACAATTCTTCAAGTCATCTTTGACTTTCTCCCATCTAGTTTGTGATGAATACCTTTCAATTCTGTCTCTATCATATGATCTTCTTTTTTCTATGTTCCATTAACATTGACATGGCCTTTGTTCAGACACTTGTCATATCTCTCCCCAAGTCTACTAGAGCCTTCTGACCAATCTCTGCATTTTCAAGTATGCTCCCATACTCTTTTTATTTGCACTGAGGCAGATATAAAAGGAGTTATCTCCAGCCTGGGCGACAGAGCGAGACTCTGTCTCAAAAAAAAAAAAAAAAAAAAAAAAAGGAGTTATAATCCCAAACTCTTAAGCATATTTCCATTCTGCTTAAAATGCGTCAATGGCTCTCTTTGCCTCTAAGATGAAATTCAAACTCCTTAACATCACCATAAAGCATTTCATGTCCTGGTCCCTGTGTATTTCCCAGACACATGTTTCCATTCTTCCCCATTCTCCAATCCTGAACTCTGTGCAGTGATGAGCTGCAAGAGATGGTTTTTTTTTTTTAGTTCTTGTTCTAAACATGCAAGCTCTTTCTTCATTTGTTATTTTCAAATAACATATAATATCATAAATTCTATTTTAAACAATATTTACTTTGACCTCTATGGATACTAAAATTTGATATTTATGAAATGAAATTAATATACTCTAGGGTTTACTAAAGACTCTAATTTAGTATTTTATTGCAAAGTCTTGTTACCACTACTCATGTGCACATTTAGACAGCATGTCCACATTTTGAGAAGTAGGCTCTATTAGTGGGTTGTCTTTGTTGTGAGTTAGTAGTGGTTTTCCAACAGCTGTGATTCTGACTTGGATTATCTTTACTGTAAGTTTTAGTATTCCTGTGGATTATTTTATTTAACCTACAGGGTTGTATTGGGCCATTTTTACATTTCTATAAAGGAATACCAGAGGCAGGGTAATTTATAAAGAAAAGAAGTTTAATTGGCTCATTTTCTTCAGACTGTACAAGCATGGCACTGGCATTGGCTCAGCTTCTGGGGAGACCTCAGGGAGCTTTTACTCATGGTGGAAGGTGAAGTGGAAGGAGGCACTGCACATGATGAGAACAGGAGCAAGAGAGTGAGTGGGGGAAGATGCCACATACTTATGTAGCTAGATCTCACAAGAACTCACTATCACAAGGACAGCACCAAGGGGATGTCTCTGAAGTATTCATGAGAAATCTGACCCTGTGATCCAGTCACCTTCTACCAGGCCCTACCTTCAACCCTGGGGATTACAATTTAACATGAGATTTAAACATAACATCCAAACTATATCAAAGGTGTAGCAGAACAAATCTATATGGCTGATGGTTTTGTAAACACCAATTTCTAAGAGAGTTTAGACTATAGTTCATGTGTGAAATATTTATATTTTATTGCTAAAGTTAGTGTATATACATAGTTTATATGCTCTAAATTTATTTGTACAACGATTCTTCATCAGAATTCACTGCCTGTGAATGTGCGCTATTTAAATGATTTTCTAAGTGATACAATGTCTGCAAGCCGTATTGCAGACAAAAGTCTGATCTCCCTAATATATAGCTCCCATAAATAGCTCCCATAAATTGACAAAAAATAAAAAAGACCAATTACTGCATTAAAAAATGGATAATAGATGTGAACAAACATGTATGGATAAGGAGGTATAAGTGACTCATAAACATATAGTAAGACATATATAAATTAAACTATACTGAAACATTATGTATCAACCATAAAATTAGTAAAAGTTCTAATGCTCAGTAATACTTTCTGCTTTTGAGACCTTGGCATATACATTTGTGTAACCTGTATTTAAGGCAACTTGGTTATAAATATTAACATAACAGTACTTACATATTTTGATCTAGCAATTCACTTGGAAAACTATTCTGGATATACTTGCATATGTTGGAAATAATGTATATATAAGGCCATTAATATATATGTAGAGACTTTCACTGTATAGATTTGCATTAAAAAAGTAACTATATTTTAAAATTTATAAATCTTATGAGTTATTTATTAAAATTAATCTATAATAGTGTGTTCTTTATGCATTATATCAAGCAGCTCATGTTTTATTATGTGATGTTTATCATTATCACATGATTAAGTTAGCGCATGTCAACTTTTTTCACTGTAAAGTTATTTTGTCTTTTGTAGTTAATAGTTGCTAGTAAGAGATACCTTGTGAAAAGGTAAATTCTGTTTCTCAAACTTTTGCCCACACATTTTGTCAACAATTTTTTGCCAAATCTGTAGATCTTGTCTGCAACAGTTTGGCACAGAAAATTGTGTGGTATTTGCCTAATGTTGATTTTTTATTTTCTCTTTTTAATTCATTAAGTTGAATTTTATTGCAAGAGCTATTCTTTTTCTCATTTACTTAATTATTTATATAAATATATACTTATGATTTTATTTTATAGATTAAAATTCAATACCATCATTTGCTGCTCCAATCAATTCAGCATTGTTCATTAAGAGCATTAGATCATTTGGTCATAGGTCTGACTGGCCCCTGTATTCTTTCAAAATGCTCCCATCTTCTTCTGAGCATTTTCTTACTTTCCCATACCACCAGATATTCCAGCATTACCTAGGATTTTCTCTGTCTCAGGCCTGGAATGAACTACTTCTTAAAGTGTCCCTAGAGGCATCATATTTTGTGCCAATCATGCAAGAAATGAGAAATATCATTCTAAGTGTGAGAAAACATTAGACAAAGCCATATTGAGGGAAATTCTACAAAATAACTGCTTAGTACTCTTCAAATATGAAGTGAATAAAAAAACAAGGAAAGTCTGAGGAGCTGTTACAGACTGGAAGGTAGAAGGGGACGTAACAACTCAGTGCAAGGTAGGATTCTGAATAAGATCCTGGAATAGAGACATTAGCGGAAAATTTGCTGAAATTGAAATAATATCTATGGTTTAATTGATAATAATGTAACAGTCTTTATTTCCTGTTTTTCATAATTACAGTATAGTTATGTAAGATGTTAACATTGTGGAAAATGTGGTGAGAGATACAAGAAAACTCTTGTAGTTTCACAACTTTTCCATGTCTAAAATTAATTCAAGTAAAGAGTCAAAAATAGTAAATTAAAAAAGCATAACATTCATTAAAGTAGTCTGGAAAGCTCTCCAAAATATATTTTAATTTTGGGAAAGAAAAGTTCACCAACTGTATATATGTGTGGAAATATATCTGTTTGTGAATGCATATAATACCTTTGGAAGGATACACAGGAAACTAAATATATGTAACCTCTGTGGGGATATTGGGAGACAGGGAATAAAACTTAATTTTTTTTTGTTCTTTCTTTTTCAGTCATGTGCATGTATTACCTGTACAAAAGAGCAAAATTTAAAAAACTGACATTATATTGCTAAAATAAGTATAAAGATGTACAGAGTTAATTTTAAATATGTAGATTATTATTTAAACATATAAATATATGTAGTGATATTATCATATTAATAAAAATAATACATGTTAACATTAAAAGTTTACTGAAACTTATTTATTTCATGTCTTTTGAACTTCTTAATCCCTTCTTTCCCTAAGGAGAGGAAATAGTTGTTTTAGAAGGACTGTAGGTCTTGGACTCCACCCAAGTGGCCTATAAATTGTAAAATGCTTGATTACCACTGATGTAAAGCTCTGCTTTCTCTCAACAATTGATTCTTTTTCACAGCTATTCTCTTGCCTAGAATGCCTTCCTGACCTTTTTATTACCTGGCTATCTCCTCTTCTTTGAAGCTTAACTTACATGTTCTCTTCCCCAGAAAGCTTTTTCTGATCCCTAAACCCCAAATTTGAGCTTGAAACCAATCTTATATGCTTCCATTATACTATGTGTTTATCTCTGTCACAACCTCCACTTTATTATAATTACTTATTTTTTGTCTCTTTCTTAGATTATATGCAATTTAAGGTAGTGATTAGATTATTATATTTGTATCTACCATTTATAATTCAGAGAATGACAGTCTTGCAATTAATATAAGTTTAAAATACAAATCTAGAAATCTCATGCTTCCTGGAATGAGCACATCAAAACAGGGTTAAGTCATGTATAACAAAACAGAATGAAATCACACAGTCTAAGACCTGAAAACATTACACAAAATTTAAATAAAATAGTAGATAATAGCACTTGAAGTAATCTTGGTGATGAACAACCAGATCCCACTTTTTATACGTATGACTTGCTATCTATGTTAGTTTCTTTGGACTTCATGAAACAGATTCAATCAGCAGAAGAAAAGCGTATTCTAACATTTCAGTCGGGGTGATAAGGGTGGAGCCACAGTGTGCAAATTAGAAGGCACCTGGACCAAATGTATGAATCCTGAAAGGTGCTCCTTTGTCCACTCCACCATAACACTAAATGTAGGCTGTGTATCACTGCTGTCTCCCAGCCTGGTCCTGACACTTCTGCAAAAGCACAGCCCTTAGAAACATTCACTGTGGTCCTAGACAAGAGACATTAGACCTCACAGGAACCTCAGAACAATTAAATGTACAGAAGGTAAGTTCGGATCCACTGTAGTACTGGGAACCCAGTAGTAAGAGTACTGGGCATCCTTCCAATAACACTCCCCATGATGTCTTGATCTGTATGTCTGTTTGGTTCCACTCTTATTACCAATAGTCTCCTTCTATTCTGTGTATATTAAAAACAAAAAGCAGGGCGAAAACATTATCTCACAGCTTCTTCTAAGTAAATTTTGTGATTTATCCTGACTTTGACTTTGAAGATCCTCATGGCCTCTACTTAGGGTTTCTCTTTATATATATAGATTTTTCAGACTTAGTTCTCACTATCTCATTCTCTCTTTATTTTGCAGTTTTGTTTCTGGAGACATTTAATCAACCCTGCTCATTTATTGCGTGTGTATGTGAGTGTATGTGACTATGTTATGGATTCCTGGTTGTCTTATGAAATAGCTACTTTTGAATAGGTTAGGATTCCACATTTGATAGTCCCAGTTGTAGCTATATGAGAGGGTTGGGAAGTGAGGTAGGGCTTCTTTTGTTCAAAATATGACTTCCTAAATGTGACATAGCCTATATTTAGTGTTATGGTGGCCAGTATTCTGAAAAAAAAAAATCAAAATCAGAAAATAAAATGGACAAAATTAAGATTACAGTTCTTTAGGTATTGCTGGTCTATAGAACAAAATCGAGTTGGAAATAAGGCAAAAATATGTTAGGTTTTAAAAGTCAAATTACATAGATGTTGCACTTGTTTGTTTATATACATAGTAAAATGAAAATCCTGGGGATCAATAACTGCCGTGGATATGTTAAATTTAACACCTTATACATCACAGACATTCCATCAATATTGAACAAGTGTTTTAACAGCTGGAGCTATTTCACATGATGCATTTTTTTCCCTCTTTTCCTGTTAGTGTTCTCAAGCTTTGCTTACAATACTTGTTTTAATAAATATTTCACATAAGTTTCTAGAACTCCAAATTTAATGTCTATGAAAACATCCTGATATTTAAACATCTGAACCTCATTTAAGGTATTTTTAGATAGTTATTAATTAATTTTTTCTTTGCAATGAAGTGATATTTTTCAAAGTTATTGTTATTTGAAAATGCACAAACAAACCAAGATATTGGTGCTATTTTTCTCTGAAGATCTTAAGATTTCTTTCTACAGTTATTTAAAGAATATGCTAAATCATTCCTTTTCCTTCTTTTTCAACATCTGGGACATCATTCTTTTATGATAGACCTCAATAGGTATTCAATAATCTCTCTTTCTCACTCTCAATGTAGCATCAGAAGTATAGATATTGTTCGGGTTGGGTTCACGTTTATAATATAGTATATTTAAGGTGCTATAGAAAAAAAGTCCATATATGCAGATTTTTTAATTGCAACGTCAAGAAATGTAATTTCTTGTATAAATGAAAGTGATTCAAAGTTCACAGCCCCTAGCAAAAATTTTAGATGCTGTAAATAATGAAGATAAATCTTACAGACTTAGTGTGAAAAAAGTGATTCTTAAGTAGTAATGCTGTTTGCTGATTGCATACCAACAAGTTTAATCCACTTAAAAATGGTTATAGCTTCAGGCACCATTTCTATGCTATTGGTTTCCAATATCTGTTTTCAGTTGAACTCATTTTGCTAAACTTCAGGCCCATATAATCAAGTGCCTACTGGACATTTCTATTTGGATATTCTACAAAGAACGGAATAAAAATGTACCAACATATCCTTGTCAGTTTGCCATCTCATTTGCCTGGGTTCCTATTTTATTGAATGACATGGGCATCTACTTAGGTATTCAAAGCAGAAATTTACCATCTTCCTTTCTTTCATCCTCATATTGGATATGTCTCCCAAATAACCAAATCTTGATTTTTCTACCTGAAACATATTTCTTAAATACAAGTTTTCTATTTATTTTTATGTGTAGTCCTCAAAGTATCAATTTTCTTTCATTTTAAATACTGTAATTATTTTAACTTAAATACTGCAAGTAATGTCTCTAACCTCATTTTGTGAAGTTTTTTTCCTCTCTGAAGCCAGAGTGATTTTTCTAAGTTGTGAACCTGGGCATTTCTCTTTACTGCATACTCTTTAACAGGATCTCTCTCATCCTCACACTACATTTTAGCTTTCCTGAAATTTTTTTGTTTTACTGACTACACCACAGTCTCACACGTTGCTCAAGGCCTGTTCGCTTACTGCCTGTTTATCTGAGAAACACTTGCTTAGTTTCTTTGGCTAATCCTTACCAATGCTTTGGCCATCTGCTTCAAAGTTGAGTTATTTGTGTAGAATTCTTCAGTTTTACAAGGTTAAATATTTCACCTAGGAACTTCCAGACTGCTCTCTTATGATTTTGAACTAAAATTGTTTATACAATTGGCGTTTGCCTTGTAGGATATAAATGTTATGAGGATGGAAACCATATCTACTTTCTTCATCCTCTGAACTCCAACATCTACAAGAATTTCTGTACCTAGTAGGTTTCAATAGATGCTTGTTAAATGAATGAATGATGGAAAGTGTTCTGATTTAACATCTTAAATTTCATGATAGTATATGCTTAACTGATTATCAGATAACACGTCTTCCCATAATTGCTATGGAGAGGACACTATTTTTTTCACAATCCTAATGATTCTTGCCATGTGAACAATTCCTTTCGTGTAACAATCATGGCCTATCTTCCCATCATAACATGCTTTTTTTCTGGAGGGAGTGAGTGGGTTATGTGACTGCTATATTTTGGAGGAATAAGTTGAGTATGCTAGCTCAGTCATTTCTTGTTTGTCTTTCTCTTTGGGTCCAAACCTGTTTCCAGAGAGTATGCAGTCCACTCTGCTTTTTTATGTGTAAGGTTGACAAAAGCAGGATCTCGTATAAGAAGGTCTACAATGACTTAGTGCTGCCCGTGTCCAGGTTGGTGCCTGTTAAAATCTAGGTTCACAAACAGAAATTCTGCTTGCTACATATAAGTCTCATTTTCTCTTATCAGATTGTTTAGCATTAACAGCCATATTTGTATTAAGTTTTCTATTTCCCTTTCTCTCTTTTGTTTTTTAACTGGTTCAGAAAAAAAAAAAGAATGTCATTTATTGGGCCTCATTGCATCCCAACATTGTCACGATAGCATTACTGCATTCTAAGCTTATTTCATCCGTTTATTCATTTAGGCAACAAATACTTATTGTGTTACTACTATTTGCCAGGTAATCTCAAGGAAGATTAATTCTTCCACTTGAGCTTTAAAAATTGGAAATAGGCATTAGAGAGTTCATGATTCTATTTCCACTGGAATATAAACTTTATGTTGAAGTTGCGTTGGCTAGTATTGGAGTTCATATTCTAAATGAATTTCAAAGTATGTACAATTTAGTTTGAAAATATTCTGTTTGATTGTTCATCTTAGGGGACTAGTTTATGTATTTTTTCCTTTGCCATTGCTCTTCTTAATTCTTCTAGGTAAGTAGAATAAACTGTTCTTTAGGCTTCTAAATGTTTCCAACATTGTATCTCTGCCTTCAATTAATTTAATTTGTACTTAAAGAATATCTAAAACTACATTTAAGCAAAAACAGTTTCCATGGAAACATCATAGACTATCTAAATTCAGGCTATGATGTAATCAACTAAAATGACTATCATACCTAAATTCTTGTTTATTTCATCTGTAGTATTTTTTATTTAAATCTATTGTATCAAACACAGATTTTCCACATCTGAATTTAATTTGGAGTTATAGGACATTTTCTCATTGTTTCTATTTTAGAAACTTGTGTTGGATTTCACAGTATTTTAGAATTCACATTTCTGCTAGAGTTAAGATATCGACAGAATGGGCTGGATTATGTGGAATGTAACTATAGGATGTTGACCCAGTTTTACAAAATTATGGAAATTTCCTACCCATGCTGACAGAGTGTGGAATGTCATTGTAGTCAAAATATTATGGAAGAGTGAATCATACACACTAAATTGATTGTTAACTGTTTGACTTATTAACATCTTATATTATGAGGTCGTTGAGAATCTTGCCCTTGACTTTCTAAGGTACACAATCTAATAAGACTCTTTTTGACAGACACACACACACATACACACACAAATATATATATATATATATATTATATATATATATAAAATATATATATATATATAATATATATATATATAACCACTTTTTGATTTAATTGCTTTTTCTTTAAGGAGTGGTTGTGAATAACTATAGTATATATACTGATATGCAATTGACATTATTGTGTAAAGCACTGTACTGTAATGGTGAAAAATGTCAAGATATTTGCATTTGAGTTCAGATTTTAGATATTTGTTTGTGTAAGTCTTGCCTTTTGAGCCTGTAAACTCTGGAGGGATAATTTCAAAAGTGGCTTTTCTTTACTTATACAAAATTATTCTTCTTTTGCTTATTTTTTACTTTGTTTCTCACTTATGGCCTCAGTCAGAAACATAAAGATATGCAGGATAGACTGTCCAGAGTATTTGTTTGTGGAAATAATGTAGTTATGTCCTAGAGCATAAATGAAATAAAGAGAAAGGAGAAAAAGTCATTATATACGTTAATACTGTCCCATATGCCTCATATAAGGCCCCAGAAGAGTTCAAAATGGTCAGGGCATTTATGGAGCTATAATTCAGTGGGAATGCTTTATAATAATTTCCCAAGATAGATCTAGTTGCTTTTTTCTCTCTACATTTATAGAAGATTACTCATTTTATAGCATATCATATATGTAATATGATTATATATGTAAATATCTCTTCTACAAGTCTCAAAGTTCGAAAAGGATAAGATGTTGCAACAGTGCAGTTATTAACATTGGCAACAGTTTCAGAGAGGTCAGATAAGGATGAAAATGCACTGAGTTTGAGAAATTTGGAGATTACAGATGATATTTGTTAGAATAGATTCAGGGAGGTGTTGGGTATATTTCCTCAGCACTCAGGGTAAATACACCATTCCATGTACTCTATGCATAGAGAGCTTAATGTAAAATTAGGGGTTTACAGAACTTGTTGGAAGACTGATGGAATGAAGCTCAGGGAAGTTGCCACTGAGGATAAAGGAAGCTATTGCCCAAAAGTCAGAGAAATTGACTCTGAAGATCACAGTCTAATAAACTGAAGCAAATTATTTTCAAAAGTTGCTGGAAACTTGTAGATGTCTTAACAATCTGTGGGAAGCTCCCAGCAACTGTCTCAGTTTATGAAGAAGGTGAGTCTCAAGAGCTTCTCTGAAAGCCATGGTGACTCACCTCTCTATATCTCTCTCATATGTCAATTGCTTCTAGGGAATGTGGCTTCTGCTTCACTTCAGGCAAGTTCTCATCTGAATATCTCACATTGACAAGTTTTAACCTAGAACCAGGTTGTGAGGAATGAATGTCACAGGCTTTGATAAAAGTGATAGTAGTACTGAGTTAATAACAAACAGTCCAGGTCCAGAGTGTGAGCAAGAAAGGTTACCATGACTTAAGAAAATAAGTAGGTGAGAAAATAGATTTTATTTTCTTAAAAGAAAATTGATAGAGTAAGAATGAGGGATAATAGGACTTATTAGATGCCAGCAAATGATTTAGAATTTTTTTTGCTTTTAAGGAGTGGTAATACCTGGCTAGATTTTATGCAGAAGGGAAGAAGCTAATAGAGAAGGACAGATTGTAGTGTGATAAAATGAGATGATTGTTAATGAGGCAAGGTTTCTGAAGGAGGTGGGAGAGGTTGAGAGCAATGCATGACTGGAGAGTTTAGTTTTGAATATGAGGCAGGACAAGGCATTCTATAAAACTGAAAATGAGACAGTGTGGTGCAAAAATAGATTAATTTATTGGATTCGGAGTGATGAATTGAGGGAATGTATGGGTGATGACCTCTATTTTCTCTGTGAAGTAGGAAGTAATGATGCCTGCTGAGAGGAGGTCTGGCAGGGGTTAATTTTGAGAAGAGTGGACCTGTTTGAAGTAATGCTGAGGGGAATGGAGACAAGAGTTATCCATGAACAAAGAAAAGATTGCTGCATTTACTGAAAGCCCAAAGAAGGCCAGAGCCCATACATGGGCAGTGACATCAGTCTGCATAGCTGCTGGATTTTCCTTACCCGAGCTTACCATCTTTGATGAATTTATAGCTCACTTGGGTTCCTCTTTTCTGTGATGTTAATGAGTGTCCTGTGCTTGGCTTCCTCTTGAGCATTCCCCTGGACAGCCAAATTTGCCTATTTTGTCTATTTATGTCTTTTTTTTTTTTTTTAAATACAGATGGGTCTTGCTACATTTCCAAGGCTGGCTAGAGAGACTTGACCCAGGTTTAGTGAGTTGCGGGGTATGTAACGTAAAAACATAGAGAACTAGGGAGTTGGTGGGGAGTATCTGTGACAATGTTCTTGCAGTGATTGAATAAAGAGACTAGGCTGGGTAGGAAAGCAAATGAGGCCTGGAATGGGGGCTAATAAAGGGTAAAAATGAAGGGGAAAAGAGAATAAATGTCCTGAAAGATTTAAAAACAGACTTTATAGGAATAAAGGGGTGAGAAAACTAGAAAAAGAACCAACAGGAATTGTAGTCAAAGAGTGGATTATTAGAAATATTTTCAGAAATGTAGCACTTCTAGATAATAGAGAAAAAAGATTCCAATAATATCCATGAAATCAGCGAAGGACAGTAAAACTCAGAACGTCATAGAACCAAACAATATGGTGCTGGGCAGAGCCACGACTTACAGTTGTGTGCTATACCACTCCAATGTACATTACAATCATGGATTATTCCCACAAAGGTATGCATTGCACAGCTAGTGTGGCCAGCCATAGTGTTCCTGGACTGGGTGTTATTCATGTGGATCTTGTGTTCACACACTACCATGGTAGCTATTTCCTATTTCCGTAAGGTCCTTATAGTTACATAAGTGGGAAGATAGGTCAGTCTATGATTTGAGGCTCTTTGGAGAGAGAGAGAGAGAAATAAAATCCAATCGAGAGTTTTATAGCATAGTATGGTACCTTAGATATGAGAAACTTTTGACAGACAGAAAAAGCAAATAAATGCTTTATAAATGAGAGACCAATAAGAACAAAGGCCTAAAAACCAAAGATTGTTTTGGTTGTATAAACAATACATTTTGTACTTTTCAGAGCTGTTTAGAAGATAGACTTTACCATGATAAATGTTTCATGATAGTGGCCTTGGTATTATGATGAGAATAAAAATCCTGAGTAAGGGAGTCCATTGGCCCTTGGAAAATATATTCCAGTAAAGGGAAACAATTTTGGACCTCGAAGAGCGGGTCAGGGTAGGAAGTTATCTACTTTTAATGGATGAACAGAAGATACAAATCAGAGCCAGAAATTCTGTGCTGCTTTTATACAAAGTACAATTTAGATTTTAAAAAAGGAAATTGGATTTTAAAAATTAGTTTTCTTTATTACTAGAGAAAATCATTAGTATTTTCTAAGTATTTTAGCTTTATAAATATAAAAACCAAAAAAAAGGATAGATTGTACCAAGTACTTTCTTGTTTCACAATATTATTCTGATATATTCAGTGTTTCCTTCAGGGAAACAATTGTTTCTACAAATTATTTTTTTGTATTTATATTATACAGTATTCATTAAAATTATTGTATATAGTAAAATGAGTATCATTATTTTACTTTGTATGAAGACTTGGCTCCAAGGACCCCTGACAGATTTATAAAAATGCTGCACTAATTCCTATAATATCCTTATGTAAGAAGTAAATTTTATTAAGATTTTGTTGGTAGTAACTCTCAGAAGCAGTGAACTAGTCACCTATGTAAAAGCAATGCTATCAAAGGAAAGAAGATGCATGGCAGAAAAGAAGAAAGGGTTCTTTATGTTTCTGCCATTGAATTAACTATGATTAGCTGCTACAAGAAGTAAACTCTGATAGCTCAGTGACTAAAAACAGAAATTTATTTTTAGCTTCTCTGCAATCCTGTTGATGGTGAGGAGTGAGGAATTATGTGAGAGTGAAGTAGGCAGTGATGTAGGTACAGGAATTTCAGGAACCCTTATTATTTTCAATGTATGTCTTCTGAGGCTGACCTAGACATTGTCTTATTGACTACTGATGGCAGAGTTGAGGGATAGAGAATTATGCATGAGATTTTTATCAGTTATTCACTCTCCGTAGGCCAGAGCATAGTCACATGAGCACACCTACCTGCAAAGGAGACCAAGAAATGTAGCTGAATATCAGAAAGAAAGAGAAATGGGTTTGAGGGACAACTTGTCAGTTTCTGCTAAAAGCATTATTCAGCAGCACACAAAACATGCATGCTTTCTGATGTGAGATTATAAAATCTGACCTGAGTTTTTTTTAGCAGCTTTTTGACATTTTGACATAGGCTAAGGCACCGTGAAATTTTCCAGGAAATAGAGTTCCACAATAACACTTTCTGAAGTAAAAATACCTGGCATGACATAATTATTTGGGCCGTGTGTATATGATTGGATGCTGCAACTTTAAATGAATCCACAATAGTGAAAACAGAGAAGAAAGAAAGCATTCCCTCTCACCCACCACACACACATCCATTACAACACATAAATATTCTAAACACAATAATAATGCTGTCTCAGATACGGTAGAAGGAGGAGAACAACTAAGATTTGTTTGACTGTCTCACAAGAAAGTCAGCTTGGATCTGAATCAGGAAAGTAGAGACTAAGAATATTCTGATTACGAGGAACAGAAAAGTTCTGAGGAATGATTCCTATGTCATAGAAATGATATCTAAGGATAGAAACAGCACCTGGAAGAATATCTATATTACACAAACAGCAATTTCCAGTTTTGGTCACATGGGGTACTGTTGTCCTGGACTCCTTTTCCACTACCAACACATGAAAAGCATGAAAAAAGAGAGAATACAAACCACGATTTTAAAATATCTAGCCGAGAACAAAGAAATAAAAGGAAATCCCAAATGTTAGGGACAAAGATATAGTAAGCTCATCACTCATCAGTCATCAGGCATTTCTAGGTTGGACTTGGAAAATAGAGAGCACATAAATAATATCTAAAATATAGATTTTAATATTTAGATTTTAGATATTTATGTTTTGATATTACTTAAAAAGTGGCATTTTAATGTTCGTGTAGGAACAGAAGTTATGGCCTTGGGTCTGTATGAGAAGAGAATGAGATCCTGTGTAAAGCCTGGAAGCTGAAGTGGCTCTCCCTATGAAAAGGGAACTGTAAAACAATTCAACTGCCAGTCCAACTAAGTGGCAAAAATTTTCTGTTTAGGTCTCTGAGTATTTAAAAAAAAAAAAAATCTCCCATAAGAAGCCTGGGTCACACATAGTAAAGATCCCAAGTTGAAAAGTTAACAAAAATACCAGTCCCAGACTGGATTCTCACAGGATACCCTAGTGTGTGGAGAAATAATCCTCCTTGAAAATAAGCTCTTAAAATAAAATAACTTATGAACACAAAGAAGGAAACAACAGACACCAGCGTCTACTTGAGGGTGGAGGGTGGAAGGAGAGAGAGGAGCAGAAAATATGACTATTGGATACTAGGCTTAACACCTGGGTCGTGTAATAATTATCAGCCAGGTCGGATGTACAACAAATCCTCATGACATGAGTTTACATATGTAACAAACCTTCACATGTACCCCGAACCTAAAATAAAAGTTAAAAAAATAAGAAAATAAAATATCAATATTTTATTAAATATTTTATTAAATGTAAATGTCTAAGTATACTGACAAAAGACAAAGATTCACTGAGTGGATTAAAAATATGCCCTACTAGACATGCTGTCTATAAGAAACTCACTTCAAATATAACAATACAGGCAAGTTGAAAGTGAAGGAAAGAAAAAGATGTATCATGTAAACACTAATCAAAGGAACACAGAGTTGTTCCATTTATATCAGGATAAGATAGACTTAAGAGCAGCTAAAATTATTAGGGACAGAAACAGATCTTATGTAATGTAAAAGGGTCAATCTACCCAAGAAGTCATAGCAACCCTAAATGTGTATGCACCAAACAACAGAGCTGTAAAATATATGAAGAAAAAACTAATAGAACTCAAAGGAGAAATTAACAAATCCACAAGTCTAATTGGAGACTTCAACAACTCTCTCTCTCTCTCAATAACTGATAGAAGAAGTAGACAGAAAATCAGCAGTGTTATAGGAAAACTCAACAACATCTCATATTCAGTCATTTATGGAACACTCCAAACATTCCACCGAACAGTAGATATACTTTCTTTTCAAGTGCTTTTATATACCTCAAGATAAACTGTATCCAGATCCATTAAACAAAGCTCAACAAATCTGAAAGAATTGAAACTGGAGAGAGCATGCACTCTGACTATAGTGACTCAAACTGGAAATGAATAGCAGAAAGAGAGAAGGAAAATGTAAATTCTTGAAAAGTAAACAACACAATTCTAAATAACAGGTCAAAGGAAAAAAAGAAAATGAGCTCCAAAACATAAATTACAAACTACACAAATGACTTACTCTGAGTTACCAGATCCAATAAAAAGCAGGATTAGCTCTCCAGATAATAGAAAAATCCGAAAGAATCTAAAAATAAGCGTTCATAAAGTGAGTAAAAAGTAAAGTGATAAAATGAAGGATAGAAAATATCATGAAAGACCAGAATACTGTTTGAAAATGAATTAAGAGATTTAAACAAACAGTAACATCTAAAGATAAATTCGGATTTTATTTGCATTGACACAGATGTCAGCAACTGAGTTAGATGAATATCCAAAGGATTATTGAACTAACCATATTTTTAGTTACTTTTTGGTTTTGACTCAATTATTTTTTAACTTTTATTTTAATTTCAGGAGTACATGTGCAGGTTTATTACATAGGTAAATGTGTGTCAAGAGGGTTTGTTGTACAGATTCTTTCATCACCCAGGTTTTAAGCCTTTTATCCATTAGTTCTTTTCCTGATCCTCTCCCTCCTCCCTCCCTTCACCCTCTGGTAGGCCCCAGTGCGTGTTGTTCCCCTCTATGTATCCATGTGTTCTCATAGTTAAAGCATATTCTCAATAAGAGTCCCAAAAAGGAGAGACAAGAGAAAAGAAGATAGAAGTCAAAAGACAAAGGCTTCAAAATACCCAGTAAAACATAAATCCTTAGATGGAGAGGAGCATGCCTGGTCTTTAAGCAGACTGAAGCACACTTGTCCACACAAACACAACCTAGTGAAATCATGATTACTGCATAAAGACATCTGAGACAAGGAGATCTTAAAAGCAATCAGAGAGAAAAGACAACATAATCAACATTCTCTCAGCAGTGGTTGCAAATGGATCTACCAAGCAACTGGAAGAACAATGGAAAGATATGGGCAATGCAGGACAGGCCCGAAGCAAAAGCAGATGGTTCCCAAAACTGCAGAGACTGACCCTCTCAACAAGAAAGTGGTATACTTTTTAAAAACACCATTAACTCAGCTCATTCTCCATTTTTATGAGGGCTTTTTTTTTTTTTTTCTTTTACCATATGCTTGGCTTTTTTGGTTTTTTTTTTTTTTTTTTTTTTAAGAAAATTAAGAAACCTGAGAAGTGCAGGATAACGCTGGATTTTTTTCCATTCAGGTGTTTTATATTCGCATACATGTTTTACTGTGAATTGTACACCATTTTTGAGTGTGTAGGATGAATCTACCAGAGCAGATGCTTTGTTAAATTTGTCTATGTGACTTTGATTACCGGATGTAGATGTATGTTACTTCATCTCACAGAGTTTCTAAATAGGCATGTAGCAAGAAACTACATTTTAAAATGGGGAATGTGTTAATTAAAACATTAACCCATTCTGTGTGTGTATGTGCATGCGTGTGCTTAGATTTATATCTTATGTTATTCCAGTAAGGATCTGAGATGATGTGAAAGAAAAATAAAACACTGAAACAATAAGGCCAAAAACCAACCCAATGCAAGTGAAAAGCACTATTAATAACTCTGGAAAGAAACCATAGATATTAAGCAGAACACTGTAATTTCTTACTGCTAAGAATGCTAGTTCTATTTTTGTTGTTATCTAGAGATAGAGGGGCATTCAATTTCCAGATCACTCAACCACACATGTCATACATGCATTATTGTACATAGTTTTTCTACACCACCTCATTTCAGATAAAGTGATATTCAAGTATGTTAATTCTGGTTGACCAAGATCTATAATGTTTTAATTTTTATTTTATAATCCTAAGCACTCGTGATGTTCCTCAGACTTACATTACATTCTAATTGTAGACTTTCAGAGTCTGTACTAAACTAACCTTCTCTATATTCTTTTTTGACAATTGCCTATCTTTTTTTTCCCCCACACATTGACTCTAGGAATACTCTTTTAAAAAACCAGCTTAAATACAAACAAAAACAAAACAAATGCAAAGTAATTTTTCATATAAACTTCCACATAATGCTTTTCAGGTAGCTTGAATGCTTGACTTTGAATGCTAAGTTCCATATTTGTTTCTTATATAAAGTCTTAAAGACTATATCTACTTAGCTTCACTTAATGTGACTATATTAGTTTTATAGATTTTATTTTTTCTTTTCTTGAAAACATAGAAATAAAAAATAGGAAAAAATAGAAATTAACAAATGGTTGCATGTTTACACAAATACATAATAAAGAGAAAATGATCCAACAGAAAAATTTATATAGAACAGGGAGTAGCCATTAAAAATTAATTAGTAAGGTTCTCTTTTTGTTTCCATTAGAAAGTAGAATTTTTTGTTAGATTAAGAAAACAGTTGCCTCGATGACAATTTTTTTTTTAAAGTAAAATATCGATGGTTGGAACCTTGCTACTGAGCAATTCAGTAATATGGGTAGTAAAAATTTCAAAGACACTAACACATTCACATGTGGTA
Source organism: Papio anubis (assembly GCF_008728515.1). NCBI lineage: Eukaryota > Metazoa > Chordata > Mammalia > Primates > Cercopithecidae > Papio > Papio anubis. Next base: position 84,236,895 of record NC_044978.1, read on the forward strand.
GTGATGTCAATAAACAAAAAAAAACCTCAGCAAACTAATGAGTTGGTATAGAAGTATTAAATTAGCTTAATAAATGCATTTTATAATAGTTTTTCCCCAATCTATTAGCTCATTTAGAGGAATGTTATATAGGCACTTTGGAGAGAGAGAGAGAACTCATCTTAAGGATAGCTGGGAGTACGCATGCCCTACTACTGTCAGTAGATAAATGGTATTGATTGGCTGTTCATTCTTTCACTCACATAATCCACAGAAAATACTCCTATTGGCTTTATCTTTCTCAAGTTCCTTTTCCCAATTTAATGTTAAATTATAAGTCTTAAAATGGACAAATATTCTAAAATGAAATTGGGGTAATTAAAATATTAGTTTTTATTTTTAATATGTTGATATATTCTATTGTGATGTTCTGCAAATTTTTCACCTTATGGGAAATATTCTTTCTCAGTCGCATTTTTCAGATTTTCCAATGAAACTGACATTAAATGAAGAAAACTCTTCAATTATCTTTTAAAATTCTAGGTGATAGATGATGGAGACTTGGAAGATTGAGGGGCTGTAAGGGGTAAGGATAATAAGAAATTAAATAACAGGTACAATGTATGTTATTTGACTGATGGATACCCTAAAAGCCCTGACTTGACCACCTCACAATCTATACATTTAAAAAACTGCACATATATCACATAAATTTATGCAAAAAAATTCTAGGAACACAATATCTCCTTTAGGAAATTCCATGGCAACTTCTTCTATCTGTTAATAGAAAAAAATATGAAGCCAGTCATTGTGACAAGCTAATACAGTTTATTATTTCTTCATTAATTTCTGTCCTGTACATGAACATTTATAGTCTAATATTATTTTCATCAACTTTCAAGTATTTGACCTAAATATGAAGCATTCTTTAATTTAAAAATTCCCAGATTAAGTCTGAACAATTTAATTCAATCAGTATTTATTAGGTTTCCAATTTGTGCATGATATTTAAGAGATATACAAATAAATAAAATGTTTGCTGATGTCAAAAAAATTTTACTTGCTTTTATACATACATATTTTTGTAGTCGATAATGGTTTTACTATCTTTGAATTCTGCAATATGTCTGCTGCAAAAACTTGTAAATGACTTCTCTGTATTGTAGTGAGAGAGTTTTTAAAAGCCCGTTGCTTTTGGTGGGAAACAACATGTCTCTAAGACAGATGCTATCAGGAATCTTTTCTTGCATTTCTCAGAGATATTTACATGATGTTTACTTCCTGTGTGATATTATCAATTTCTGTACTGCTTTCAGTAGTAGTTAAGGTTAAATACTATTCATTTTCTGTTTCCCTGTGGTTTGACTGTGTAACTCTTTCATGTTTTCTTATATTCACATTACCATTTTACTATATAAGGAATCCTGAAAAAGTTTAGAGGGCCTAAAGTGATGCTTCAATAAACAGATTTTACTTTAGTCTGTTATTTTCCCTGTCATTTCCCCAACCTCACTTTTGCGGTTCCCTTTCCTCAGGCAAGCACTCTTGTATAATAGATATCTGCTCTGAAATCCCAACAATATGAGAGGCAAAAAAAAAACACAAAGAAGGTGTTAGCATCACACACTGGGCCTGTTGGGGGATGGGAGGCAAGGTAGGGAGAGCATTACGACAAATACCTAATGCATGTAAGGCTTAAAATGTAGATGACAGGTTGATAGGTGCAGCAAACCACCATGGCACACATACACCTATGTAACTAACCTGCATATTCTGCACTTGTATCCCAGAACTTACAATTTTTTTAAAAGAAGCATATGTGCTAAGACAGAATTGCAGAGAGATACCGCTTCTAGGTCTTTGAATTGTGAATTCTCTGACACAAAATATACAGCAAAGAAAAATAATCAGTACAAATCCAAAAAGTTATCAAGTTATGATTTTTAAAAAATCTTAGGAAAATTACAGAAATGATTACATTTGCTTCCACTGTGATGGATGCCTTGGCTTTAACAAAGTTTAAGAAGACAAGGGACTGTCTCTCTATGACTTTTGAGTTTTACTTTGTGCTAAATTTGAATGAATTATTTCAAAATTCTGTAGTTGTTCCATCAAATTCCAAAGTTTGGCTTAGGTTTGGTGGCTAAATAATTGATAACGCCTTGCCTTCTCGATTTTTTTTTTTTTAACTTGTGTAAATTTAAGCTAGTGCAAGTGCCAAGTGCAATGTTGTTATATGCATATGTTGTGTAGTGGTGAAGTCTTGGCTTTATTGTATCGACCATCTGAATAGTGTACATTGTACCCATTATGTAATTTCTCATCAATTTCTCCCTTACCCCTCCCCCACTTCCAAGTCTCTAATGTCTGTCATTCTCTTCTTTGTTCAGTGTACACATTATTTAGCTCCCACTAATAAAAGAAAACTTGGTATTTGAAAAAAATAATGAGTTACCACATTATTTCCATTAGAATTGCTAAAATCAACAAGACTGACAAAGTCAAGTCTATTTGAAGATGTGATGTAACTGAGACCCTACGCATAGATTGTGGGTAACCCAAATGTTACAATTGCTTTGACAAACAGTAGAAATTTGCTCAAGAGAAATGAAAACATAGGTCCACACAAAGACTTGTATACTAATGTTCACAGAAGCTTTATTTACAGCAGCTCCAAACTTGGTCAACTCCAAATATATATCAGCAGGTTAATGGACAAATTGTGTTATATCCATACCGTGGAATACTATCTTATACCATTAGCCTCAATATTATGCAATATTGTTTATACTATTTGGCTATAAGAAGTAAACTACTGATATACTCAGTAACATGGATGAAACAAAGTCATTGTGCTGAGTCACAGAGACAGTCTAATATAGAAGATAGTTTATGATTCAATTTTATGCAATAGAGAGACAAATATAGGCCATTGTTACTAAAAGGAAATCAGTACCATAGTTGTCTGTAGCCAGAGTTTAAATGGGAACCTGATTGCAAAGAATAATAGAGAAATTTGGAGGGGGAAGTAATAATGTTTTTATTACTTGACTGGACTGCTATTTCAGTGCATATATTTGTCAAAATTCATCCCATGTACATTTAAAATGAGTTTATTTTATTTATACTTAAATGAAGTTGTTTTTAAATACAACTCTTACAAACCTAAAATAAGAAGTTCAAGTAACAGTGTTAGATGAAAGTGGTCGGAGCTGCCTTCTCTTTTTCATTCTAGTAATGCGTAATGGTGTTTGCCTATTATGATTGGATATGGACCCTGACAATGATACATACAACTTATTCCAATGAGATATTCAAAAATTTGTCTTTATGTGTATGTATACAATGTGTGTATTTGTATCAAAGTGTGTGTGTGTGTGTGTGTATATATATATGCACTTTAAAAATGTGTGACCAGGCAAAGTTTGTCAATGTTCATCGTAATAGAAGTTTAATTTCAATAAATAGTGAACAGGTGTGAAGACAATGTGTGATATCAGGAGCAATGAAGAGGAGAGCAGGATACTTTGCATAGGAGGCTGTGGATGCAGCTTGTGTTATTATATAGGAGTAATGTAGGGGCAATAGACAAGTTTTTGAGGGTGTCTGCTGGTAATGTAGCACCTTTGAATGTTGGTTTTAGAGCCTGTATCTCTGTCATAGGGCTCCAAGTCCCACCAGTAAGCTGATTTAGATGGTTAGCCTACTTCGATGCGAGCTGGGAACTTTACCTTCTCAGGAATCACTCTCCCTCTCATCTTTGTTCTTCCTGTCTTTATTTTATTTATGCTAGAATGCGTGGCCATCCTATCTAGTGTCATATCAGTCAAGGAAACAGCACCTCTTCCTACTTATACTAACAACTTTCTCTCACTTTTTATTAAATAGTTTCTTAATGTGTGAAAGATAACTTCTGTGGAAGAAGATCTCCCATGATCATGCAAGGTATTTTCAGAGACCCGTCTCTGGGTGTTTTCTGTAAGCCCCCCCTTTTTTTTCTAGTACCAATTCTTATTTGCCCAGTATACATGACTCTTCTCCTATATTAAACAAATGAAAAACGCAGAATGAAAAAGTCTAAGAACCACCTCAGACTTCTGTTCTCTGTACTCGCTGCTTCCCCTTTTCATGTGCCCTGTCCCCAGCCACTGTTTCATACCTTCTGTTCCTTTTAAGTTCCAAAGTAGACCTCATCAGTCTTGTTTCTGTAGTACTCCTTGTCCTCAACTTCACCTCACTGCTCTTGCAAATCCTCTGACATGCACCCATGCGATCTGGTTTCCTGGGAAACAAACTTGCTTATTCCTTGAAAGCTTCAGTTACTCATATTTATACAGTGACTATCATTCTCACTTTTTATAGACTATATCTTCATTGGCTCTACATAAGTAAATAATTGAGAGCCGAAGCAGTTTCTCCTTACAACACTCAACACATTAGCTGTAGCTAAAGGCATTTGGAATCACCTGTAACCTTGTCTTAATACCTTTCTCTTTCTACTTAATACTATAAGGATATCAGAAAAAGAGTTAGTTGTCACTTGTATTTTTTCATTTCTTGTAAAAGATAACTTACTTTTCTTGTTCATGTCATTACCCTCTGAGGAACCTTCATTTTCTTGTGTTCCCTATTGTCTTAGTTAATCTGTGCTTCTATAACAAAATATCTGACTCTGGGTGATTTATAAAGAATAGAAATTTATTTCTCACTCTCTAGAGGCTGAGAAGTCCAAGATCATGGTGCTGACAGGTTTTGTGTCTGTTGAGGGCTTCCCTCTCTGCTTCAAGATGGCACTGTTTCTGTGTACTCATGTGACAGAAGGTGGAAGGGCAAAGGAATGAATATCAGATGATGCCTCTTTTATAAGGCATTAATCCCATTCATAATGACAGAGCCCTCATGATCTAATCCTCTCCTAAAGTCCATACCTTCTAATATATCACTAAGTTTCTTCTTTTTTTTCATTATACTTCAAGTTCTGGGATACATGTGCAGAACATGCAGGTTTGTTACATAGGTATACAAATGCCATGGTGGTTTGCTGCACCCATCAACCTGTCATCTGGGTTTTAAGCCCCCCATGCATTAGATATTTGTCCTAACGCTATCCCTCACATTGCTCCCCACCCCCTAATAGGCCCCAGTGTGTGATGTTCCCCTCCCTGTGTCCATGTATTTTCATTGTTCAACTCTCACTAATGAGTGAGAATATGTCGTATTTGGTTTTCTGTTCCTGTGTTAGTTTGTTGAGAATGATGGTTTCCAGCTTCATTCATGTCCCTGCAAAGGACATGAAATCATTTTTTTTTATGTCTGCATGGTATTCCATGGTGTATATGTGCCACATTTTCTTTATCCAGTCTATCATTAGGCATTTGGGTTGGTTCCAAGTCTTTGCTATTGTAAGTAATGCTGCAATAAACATATGTGTACATGCATCTTTATAGTAGAATAATTTATAATCCTTTGGATATATACCTAGTAATGGTATTACTAGGTCAAATGGTATTTCTGGTTCTAGATCCTTGAGGAATTACCACACTGTCTTCCACTCTTCCACAATGGTTGAACTAATTTGCACTCCCACCAACAGTGTAAAAGTGTTTGCATTTCTCTACATCCTCTCCAGCATCTGTTTCCTGACATTTTTTTTTTTTTTTTTTTTTTTTTTAAAGATAGAGTTTCGCTCTGTCTCCCAGGCTGGAGTGCAGTGGCATGATCTTGGCTCACTGCAACCTCTGCCTCCCAGGTTCAAGCAATTCTCCCTGCCTCAGCCTCCCAAGTAGCTGGGATTACAGGTGTGTGCCACCATGCCCAGCTAATTTTTGTAATTTTAGTAGAGATGGGGTTTCACCAAGTTGGTCAGGCTGGTCTTGAACTCCTGACCTCAGGTGATCTGCCTGCCTCTGCCTCCCAAAGTGCTGTGGATACAGGCATAAGCCATCATACCTGGCCTGTTTCCTGACCTTTTAATGATCATCATTCTAACTGGCATGAGATGGTATCTCATTGTGGTTTTGATTTGCAATTCTCTAATTACCAGTGATGATAAGCTTTTTTTAGTATGTTTGCTGGACACATAAATGTCTTCTTTTGAGAAGTGTCTGCTCATATCCTTTGCCCACCTTTTGATAGGGTTGCTTTTTTTCTTGTAAATTTGTTTAAGTTGCTTGTAGATTCTGGATATTAGCCCTTTGTCAAATGGATAGATTGCAAAAATTTTCTCCCATTCTGTAGGTTGCCTGTTTTCTCTGATGATAGGTTCTTTTGCTGTGCAGAAGCGCTTTAGTTTAATTAGATCCTATCTGTCAATTTTGGCTTTTGTTGCAATTGCTTTGGTGTTTTAGTCATGAAGTCTTTGCCTATGCCTATGTCCTGAATGGTATTGCCTAGGTTTTCTTCTAGGGTTTTTATGGTTTTAGGTCTTACATTAAGTCTTTAATACATTTTGAGCTAATTTTTATATAAGGTGTAAGGAAGGGGTCCAGTTTCACCTTTCTGCATATTGTCAGCCAGTTTTCCCAGCACCATTTACTAAATAGGGAATCCTGTCCCTATTTCTTGTTTTTTGTCAGGTTTGTCAAAGATTAGATGTTTGTAGATGTGTAGTGTTATTTCTGAGGCCTCTGTTCTGTTACATTGGTTTAGATATCTGCTTTGGTACCAGTACCATGCTGTTTTGTTTACTGTAGCCTTGTAGGATAGTTTGAAGTCAGGTAGCATGGTATCTCCAGTTTTGTTCTTTTTGCTTAGGATTGTCTCAGCTATACATGCCCGTTTTTTGTTCCATATGAAATTTAAAGTAGATTTTTCTAATCCTGTGAAGAAAGTCAATGGAAGCTTAATGGATATAATTGAATCTATAAATTACTTTGGACAATAAGGTCATTTTCATGATAAGTTTCAACATGTAAATTTTGGAGCAGGCATAAACATTCAGATTATAGCACCTATTTTTAAAGCATTTGTTTTCAGTAGAATCTTTGTTTGCATTCATTCTAGTTTTATTGTCATATGGGATCTCTGAAGAACTCTCCAAAGGAACTACCTCCTTAACAAGATTTTTGGGGTTTAGAGTTGATATTCAATTACATTTTATTCCTCTTAGTTCTATTACCTCTGATTAGTAAAATTCATTCCACCTAGATATATCGTTGTTTCAGAAGTTGAGAGGGAAATTCTTAAGATTAGTTAGCTAACATTTTGTATTATATATACACTTTTAATCCTCAATTTGTGGACAGGAGTCCATACTATAGTAGAATATTTGAGATATTCTAGGAGCTAAGTAATATTTGTTGAATTGTCATTATATATTTTCACTGTATTCAATATGTTATCTTTACTGGTCAGAATAGGAGATACCCTGTCTCTGTAATTGGGGAAGTTTGTATCAAAAAGTCATAATATGGGAGAAATTACAATAAATGCTTGGAGTTTTCTGTTATGTTTCCCTAGTGAAAAGTTCTAAGATAACTTCTTAGCCTGATTTTCCCAGAAAGAAGAGCCCAAACAGTCTAATGTGCTCTTATTTTATAGGAAAGACAATTCCAGGGACTAGAAGTGAAGAACAACGATAAAAAAAAATTCAAGAAAAGAGGTAGAGCCCAAATGGGGCTGTGGTATTGAGCTGACTGTAGTGTTACACCATGAAAATGCCTGGAGAGGGAAGGTAATAAGGTTTGGCTTTGTGTCCCCACCTATATCTCACTTTGAATTGTAATAATCCCCACATATCAAGGGTGGGGCCATGCGGAGAAAATTGAGTTATGGGGGTGGTTCCCCCATACTGTTCCCGTGGTAGTGAATAAGTCTCACAAGATCTGTTAGTTTCATAAATGGGAGTTCCCCTGCACAAGCTCTCTTGCCCGTTGTCATGTAAGACATGTCTTGCTTCAGTTTCACCCTCTGCCATAATTGTGAGGCCTCCCGAGCCATGTGGAACCGTGAGTGCGTTAAACCTTTTATTCTTTATAAATTACCCAGTCTTGTGTATGTCTTTATTGGCAGCATGAGAACAGACTAATACAGAAAGCAAAAAGCAAAAATAATTGATCTGCTGGGCCTTCTTAGCAATTGGTAAACTTTACCCCATGATGTAATAACTCCCCCACACCACCAGGTTGTGCATGCTGGGCATAGGAGCTGAACAGAGCCCTGTGGTATCACCAGCGAGGCAGCCCATGGGTGGGAAGCCAGGGGGAAGGGAAGGGGCTGAAGATGAGGCAGCATCCAGGCACATCTGTGTGAATGTGGTCTGAACACATGGAAACCTGGAACAGGGATGTCAAAAGGGTCTTAAGAAAAGGATAATTGGTGTTGGACACAAAGGTCTTTATTTCTTTCTACAAGCATGTGTGAGCTAAACATATCCTAATACCTCATGGTCTTAGTCTCTGGACTGCAGATGTCCTCTTTCTTGTTGGGATTATTTCCTTATTGTATGTTGCTGATGGGATTTCTGCTGCCAAATGATGCATGGAGAATGTTCTAAGATGGATGGAGAGTCTTATGGGCCATATCTGTAGAGGGAAGAATGTAAGAACATGCTTGGAAACACACTTCTTCTCTCCTTTGACTGCTTTCTTAGGAGTGCTCTTTAAGGACAATTTCTGCCTTGTTACAAGGAGATCTCACATATGTGAGGGCTGCGTATTATACACTTGAGAGTGGCTAAGAACAGCTGGCCATATAGTTGCCAACATTATAACTGACAGAAAGAGGATGCTCTGAATCAATGCCCTAGTGAGGATGTGCAGACTCCTCTGAGGGAGATAAAAACACATTGAAAATAATGCTGAGAAAGAAGTCTCTGTTCACAAGACAATACTGATTTCAAATTTCTTGAAAAGTTTTCAGGCTGCAATCATAAATATTACTTTACTTAAAATGCACTGCTATATGAGTCATGTCATTTGCAAAAAAATAACAGAAATGGTAAACAGGTGAGTTAGTGTCTACCCACTTTAATTTTATCCTAGGACTAGAATCCAGTCAGATTTTTTTTTTCTTTCTGGGGTAGGCAGTGCTCCACCATGAAAGCTATAGATATATTTTCTCAGAAAAATACACTTTGCACATGAACTCTACAGAGATGGGTGCACATACACACGTTTGCAAGAAATGTCAGACCCTTGAAGTTTCCTTCTTTAATAAATGCAGAAAAAAGGATAATTTGACATAGTCTTTTATGAAACTGGTAATAAGAATTAACTTTTAGCAAACCCAATTTCCCCAATAGAATTGCATGCTTACTTTCTAACAAATTAGGTAAATAATACATAGAACTATTTTTTTTTTCATTTTTAGGCAATTATAAAATTTTAAATGCAAATTTTCTCTTTATGAACAAACCTAAATTCAAATATAAACCTCAAAATATGAGAAATTCAGGAAGGATAGGCTATATGGTGAAAGGATAGTAGAGCTGAGAATTTCCCAATATGGAGACAAAAAGGCTAAGGGGAGATACGATAGCTTCTGAAAATATGTTAAGGGATGTTATCAGGAGGACAGGGACCAATTCTTATTAGTCGATGAGAGCAGAACAGGAAGTAATGAACTTCTGAACTGCAGTAGGGAAATTTAAGTGAAATATAAGAAAACTTTTAAACTATCAGAACAATTAAGCAAAGGTACAAATAATAAATTCACCTTTGCTAATCATATTCATAGTAGCACTAGATACCCATCCATCAGGGATAAGTTAGAAATAATAAAAAACAATTTTACCAACATTCTGGGAAGAGCCTAAATTATTTAAGAGGGAATACTTCTCAAAATCTCCACCATGTACTAAAAAACAGACTCTGAAAAAGAATAGCTTTTAAAATATGTAAGAGGAACAAAATATTAATTCTACAAATAGTTGTTAGTTTTCTACCATATACAAAACTGAAACTTAGTCTTTCTGGAGGAAATAAAAATAAATTCTAAATGACTCATGACCTCATGTCACTTATTTGCTAGCAAATTTGTGCTCCAAATTTTTTATTATGTATTCTGATTATAAAAAAATACTTTGAGCACTCAACCCGAAGTACATTAATTTATTTATGAAATGTAAAATGTATTATGTCCGTTATAAAATTAATGTGATATACATTTTAAAAGGTGAGATAAGATAAATCTTTAATTTTTAAAAATTTTTATGGATGCATAAAGATTATACATATACATGGGTGCATGTGATATTTTGATACAAGCATACAATGTGTAATGATCAAATCAGAATAATTGGGATATCCATCACCTCAAGCATTTATCATTTCTTTGTGTTAGGAACATTCTAATTTGACTCTTTTATTTATTTAAAATATACAATAGAGTATTATTAACTATGGTCTCCCTATTGTGCTACCAAACACTAGATCTTATTCCTTCTACCTAACTGTATTTTGCTCCCATTAACCACACCTTTCTATCCCTCTTCTCCCCACCACCCTTCCAAGCCTCTGATGAGTATCATTTTACTCTCTCTCTATGAGGTTTTTTTTTTTACGTCCTATATATGAGTGAGTACATGCAATATGTGTCTTTCTGTGTCTGGCTTATTTCACTTAACACAATGTCCTCCAGTTCCAACCATATTGTTGCAAATGACAGGATTTTATTCTTTTTTTATGGCTGAATAATATTTTATTGTGTATATGTACCACATTTTCTTTATTCATTTATCTCTTGACGAACACTTATGTTGACTCCATATCTTGGCTATTGTGAATTTTGCTGCAATAAACACGAGAGTGCAGACATCTCTTCCATATACTGATTTCCATTCTTTTGGATATATTCCAAGTAGTGGGATTGCTAGATCATATGGTTGCTCTATTTTTAGCTTTGTGAGAAACCTCCATACTGTTCTCCATTGTGGTTATACTAATTTACATTCCCACCAACAGCGTATGAGAGTTCCCCTTTCTCCGTATCCTTGCCAGCATCTGTTATTGCCTGTCTTTTTGATAAAAAATTCAAACTGGGGTGAAATGATATCTCATTGTTTTGATTCACGTTCCTCTGATGATTAATGATGTTGAGCATTTTTCATATACCCACTGACCACTTGTATGTCTTCTTTTGAGAAATGCCTATTCAGATTTTTTTCTTTTAAAAAATTTTTGACTTTTAAGTTCAGATCTTTTGCCCATTTTTAAAATTTCTTTTTATTAGAGAACATATACAAAAGAAGGGAGAATAGTGCAGTAAAACTTCATGCACCCATCACCCCATCCCCCAGTTTCCACAATGATCAATGTTTAGCCCCTCATTTTTTTGGGGGGGCAGTAATATAATTATAAATTAATAGCATAATTATATAGAATTTAGTTATTAAATTAACAATTGTATAGTTATGAATTGTATTGTTATAGACTATATAATATGCAATAATTTAATATATAATTTATAATACAATAATTATATATACTATATAATAATCTTATTGGCAAGGAGCTATTTTTTTCTTTATTTTAATAGGTTTTTGGAGAACAGGTGGTTTTTTGGTTATATGGATAAGTTCTTTAGTGGTGATTTCTGAGATTTTGGTGCACCCATCATCCGAGCAGTGTACACTGTACCCAATGTGTAGTCTTTCATCCCTCACCCCCCTCCCACCTTCCCCGGAATTCCCAAAGTTCATTGTATCATTTTTATACCTTTGTGTCCTCCTAGCGCAGCTTCCATTTATGAGTGAGAACATCGGATGTTTGTTTTTCATTCTGAGTTACTTCATGTAGAATAATGATCTCCAACTCCATCCCGGTTGCTGTGAATGACATTATTTTGTTCCTTTTTATGGCTGAGTAGTATTCTATGGTATATACATACCATATTTTCTTTATCCACTCATTGATTGATGGGCATTGGGCTGGTTCCATATTTTTGCAATTGCAAATTGTGCTGCTATAAACATGTGTACAAGTGTCTTTTTTATATAATGACTTCTTTTCCTTTGGGTAGATACTCAGTAATGGGATTGGTGGATCAAATGGTAGATTCACTTTTAGTTCTTTAAGGAATCTCCACACTGTTTTCCATAGTGGTTGTACTACTTTACATTCCCACCAGTAATGTAAAAGCGTTCCCTTTTCCTCACATCCACATCAACACCTATTATTTCTTGATTTTTTAATTATGGCCATTTTTGCAGGAATGAGATGTTATTGCATTGCTGTTTTGATTCGAATTTCCCTGATAATTAGTGATATTGAGTATTTTTTCATATGTTTGTTGGCTATTTGTATATCTTCTTTTTAGAATTGTGTATGCATGTCCTTAGCCCATTTGTTGATGGGATTGTTTGTTTCGTTCTTACTGATTTGAGTTTCTTGTAGATTCCAGATATTAGTCCTTTGTTGGATGCATAGTCTGCAAAGATTTTCTCCCATTCTGGGTTGTTTGTTTACTCTGTTGATTATTTATTTTGCTATGCAGAAGCTTTTTTAGCTTAATAAATTCTCATTTATTTATCTTTGCTTTTGTTGCATTTGCTTTTGGGTTCTTGGTCATGAAGTCTTTGCCTAAGCCAATATCTAGAAGTGTTTTCTTCAATGTTATCTTCCACAACTTTTTGTGATTTCAGGTCTTAGATTTAAGACTTTGATTCATCTAGAGTTGATTTTTGTATAAGGTGAGAGATAAGGATCCAGTTTCATTTTTCTACATGTGGCTTGCCAATTATCTCTGCCTGCTGCCTGTTTTAAAAATCAAATTATGACTGGGCGAGGTGGTTCACGCATGTAATCCTAGCACTTTGGGAGGCCAAGGCGGGTGGATAACCTGAGGTCAGGAGTTTGAGACCAACCTGGCCAACATGGCAAAACCCTGTCTCTACCAAAAATACAAAAATTAGCTGGGCGTGGTAATGAGCACCTGTAATCCCAGCTACTTCGGAGGCTGAGGTAGGAGAATCGCTTGAACTGTGGGGGCAAAGGTTTCAATGAACCAACATCATGCCACTGCACTCCAGCCTGGGTGTAAGAGCGAGACTTGGCTGGGCGCGGTGGCTCACGCCTGTCATCCCAGCACTTCGGGGCGCCAAGGTGGGCAGATCACGAGGTCAGGAGATCAAGACCATCCTGGCTAACACGGTGAAACCCTGTGTCTAGTAAAAATACAAAAAATTAGCCGGGCTTGGTGGCGTGTGCCTGTAGTCCCAGCTACTCAGGAGGCTGTGGCAGGAGAATGGCGTCAACCTGGGAGGCGGAGCTTGCAGTGAGCTGACATTGTATCACTGTACTCCAGCTTGGGCGACAGTGCGAGATTCCGTCTCAAAAAACAAAAAACAAACAACAAACAAACAAAAAAAAACAAAAACAAAAACCAAAAAAAAAAAAAAAAAAAAAAGAGAAAAAAAGAAAAAGAAAAGTATATGGTTTTTTGTTTGTCTTTTTTCTTTTCTTTTCTTTTCTTTTTTTTTTCTATTAAGTTGTTTGAGCTCCTTTCATATTCTGGTTATTAATCCTTGTCACATGAGCAGTTTGCAAATATTTTCTTCCATTCTATCAGTTGTTTCTTTACCGTGTTGATTTTTTTTCCTGTGTAGAAGTTTTTGTTGTTATCCTATTTATATACTTTTGCTTTGGTTGCCTGTGCATTTGAGGTCTTAAGAAATTTTTGCCTAGACCAATGTCCTGGAGCTTTTCCCCAAAGTTTTGTTCTAGTAGTTTTATAGTTTCAGGTCTTAGATTTAAATCTTTTTTTTTTTTTTTTTTTTTTTTTTTTTTTTGAGACGGAGTCTCGCTCTGTCGCCAAGGCTGGAGTGCAGTGGCCAGATCTCAGCTCACTGCAAGCTCCACCTCCTGGGTTTACGCCATTCTCCTGCCTCAGCCTCCCGAGTAGCTGGGACTACAGGCGCCCGCCACCTCACCCGGCTAAGTTTTTGTATTTTTTAGTAGAGACGGGGTTTCACCGTGTCAGCCAGGATGGTCTCGATCTCCTGACCTCGTGATCCGCCCATCTCGGCCTCCCAAAGTGCTGGGATTACAGGCTTGAGCCACCGCGCCCGGCCAGATTTAAATCTTTAATCCATTTTTATTTGATTTTTTATATAGTGAGCGATAAGAGTCTAGTTTTCTTGTAGTATAGTTTGAAGTCAGGTAGCGTGATGCCTCCAGCTTTGTTCTTTTGACTTAGGATTGTCTTGGAGATGCGGGCTCTTTTTTGGTTCCATATGAACTTTAAAGCAGTTTTTTCCAATTCTGTGAAGAAACTCATTGGTAGCTTGATGGGGATGGCATTGAATCTATAAATAACCTTGGGCAGTATGGCCATTTTCATGATATTGATTCTTTCTATCCATGAGCATGGTATGTTCTTCCATTTGTTTGTGTCCTCTTTGATTTCACTGAGCAGTGGTTTGTAGTTCTCCTTGAAGAGGTCCTTTACATCCCTTGTAAGTTGGATTCCTAGGTATTTTATTCTCTTTGAAGCAATTGTGAATGGAAGTTCATTCATGATTTGGCTCTCTGTCTGTCTGTTAACTGGTGTATAAGAATGCTTGTGATTTTTGCACATTAATTTTGTATCCTGAGACTTTGCTCAAGTTGCTTATCAGCTTAAGGAGATTTTGGGCTGAGACAATGGGGTTTTCTAAATATACAATCATGTCATCTGCAAAGAGGGACAATTTGACTTCTTTTCCTAACTGAATACCCTGTATTTCTTTCTCTTGCCTGATTGCCCTAGCCAGAACTTCCAACACTATGTTGAATAGGAGTGGTGAGAGAGGGCATCCCTGTCTTGTGCCAGTTTTCAAAGGGAATTTTTCCAGTTTTTGCCCATTCAGTATGATATTGGCTGTGGGTTTGTCATAAATAGCTCTTATTATTTTGAGATATGTTCCATCAATACCGAATTTATTGAGCGTTTTTAGCATGAAGGGCTGTTGAATTTTGTCAAAAGCCTTTAAACAGCATGGTACTGGTACCAAAACAGAGATATAGACCAATGGAACAGAACCGAGTCCTCAGAAATAATACCCACACATCTACAGCCATCTGATCTTTGACAAACCTGAGAGAAACAAGAAATGGGGAAAGCATTCCCTATTTAATAAATGGTGCTGGGAAAATTGGCTAGCCATAAGTAGAAAGCTGAAACTGGATCCTTTCCTTACTCCTTATACGAAAATTAATTCAAGATGGATTAGAGACTTAAATGTTAGACCTAATACCATAAAAATCCTAGAGGAAAACCTAGGTAGTACCATTCAGGACATAGGCATGGGCAAAGACTTCATGTCTAAAACACCAAAAGCAACGGCAGCAAAAGCCAAAATTGACAAATGGGATCTCATTAAACTAAAGAGCTTCTGCACAGCAAAACAAACTACCATCAGAGTGAACAGGCAACCTACAGAATGGGAGAAAATTTTTGCAATCTACTCATCTGACAAAGGGCTAATATCCAGAACCTACAAAGAACTCAAACAAATTTACAAGAAAAAAACAAACAACCCCATCAAAAAGTGGGCAGAGGATATGAACAGACATTTCTCAAAAGAAGACATTCATACAGCCAACAGACACATGCAAAAATGCTCATCATCACTGGCCATCAGAGAAATGCAAATCAAAACCACAATGAGATACCATCTCACACCAGTTAGAATGGCAATCATTAAAATGTCAGGAAACAACAGGTGCTGGAGAGGATGTGGAGAAATAGGAACACTTTTACACTGTTGGTGGGATTGTAAACTAGTTCAACCATTATGGAAAACAGTATGGCGATTCCTCAAGTATCTAGAACTAGATGTACTATATGACCCAGCCATCCCATTACTGGGTATATACCCAAAGGATTATAAATCATGTTGCTATAAAGACACATGCACACGTATGTTTATTGCAGCACTATTCACAATAGCAAAGACTTGGAATCAACCCAAATGTCCATCAGTGACAGACTGGATTAAGAAAATGTGGCACATATACACCATGGAATACTATGCAGCCATAAAAAAGGATGAATTTGTGTCCTTTGTAGGGACATGGATGCAGCTGGAAACCATCATTCTTATCAAACTATCGCAAGAACAGAAAACCAAACACCGCATGTTCTCACTCATAGGTGGGAACTGAACAATGAGATCACTTGGACTCAGGAAGGGGGACATCACACACCGGGACCTATCATGGGGAGGGGGGAGGGGGGAGGGATTGCATTGGGAGTTATACCTGATGTAAATGACGAGTTGATGGGTGCTGACGAGTTGATGGGTGCAGCACAGCAACATGGCACAAGTATACATATGTAACAAACCTGCACGTTATGCACATGTACCCTAGAACTTAAAGTATAATAATAATAAATAAATAAAAGAGTCTAGTTTTCTTCTTCTGCATATGAATATCCAGTTATCCCAGCACCATTTATTGAAGGGACTCTTTCTCCAATCTGTGTCTTTCATGCCTTTGTTGAAAATGAGTTGAATGTAAATGTGTAGATTTATTTCTGGGTTATCTATGTTGTTCTTTTGGTTTATGTGTCTGCTTTTATGCCAGTACCATGCTATTTTGCTTACTTTTAGTATTAGATTTTTAGTATAATTTAAAGTCAGGTAATATGATGCCTCCAGATTTTCTTTTCCCCCACTCAGAATTGCTTTCCCGATTTAAGTTCTTTTTTGCCTCCATATGAATTTTCAGATTATTTTTTCTATTTCTGTGATGAGTGTCATTGGTATTTTGATAGGGATTGCATTGAATATGTAAACCACTTTAGAAAGTATGAACATTTAAAACTATTGGTTCTTTTGATCCATGAACATAGAATATTTTAAAATTTTTGTGTGCTTTAATTTCTTTTATCAGTGTTTTCATTGTAAAGCTCTTTTGCTACTTTGGTATGTTTATTTTTAGGTTTTTTATTTCATTTGTAGCTATCATGAATGGGATTATTTTCTTGGTTTCATTTTCAGATTGTTTGCTATTGGCATAAAGGAAAACTACTGATTTTTGTATGTTTATTTTGTATCCTGTAGCTTTAGTATATTTATTTTCTAATGGTTTTTCAGTGGAGTCTTCAGGTTTTTCTAAATATAAGATCATGTTTCCTGCAAACAAGAGTAATTTGAATTCTTCTTTTCCAATTTGGATGACTTTTATTTCTTTCTCTTGTTTAATTGTTCTAGCTAGGACTTCCAGTGCTGTGTTGAATAAAAGTGGTAAAGTGAGCATCCTTGCCTTGTTCCAGATCTTAGAGGAAAGGCTTTCAGTTTTTCCTTATTCATTATGATACTAATTTTATTGGATATGGCCTTTACTGTGTTGAGGTATGTTTCTTCTGTACTAAACATGTTGAAAGTTTTTATCATGAAGCGATGTTGAATTTTATGAAATGCTTTTTAAGCATTTATTGAAATGTTTATGTGGTTTGTCCTTCATTCTGTTGATGTGATGTATCACATCTATTGATTTCCATGTGTTGAGCCATCCTTGCATCCCAGGGATAAATCCCACTTGGTCATAATGAATGATCTTTTTAATGTGTTGTTGAATTCAGTTTGCTAGTACTTTGTTGAGGATTTTTGCATCTCTGTTAGTCAGAGATATTGACCTGTAGTTTTCTGTTTTTGTCATTCTTTTTCTCTGGTTTTGGTTATGAGGGTAATACTGATCTCATTGAATGAGTTTGGAAGTACTGCCTTCTTATTTTTTTTTCGAATGATTTGAGTAGGATTGATATTACTTCTTTAAATGTTTGATAGAGTTTAGCAGTGAAGCCATCAGGTCCTGGGATTTTTTTGATAGGAGACTTGTTGTTATTCCTTTTATGTTATTACTTGTAACTGATCGATTTGGGTTTTCTTTTTCTTTATGGCTTAATCTTGGTAGATTGTATGTGTCTAGGATTTTATCCATTTCTTCTAGGTATTTGGCATGTGTTATTAATAATAATCTGTAATTATCTTTTGAATTTATGTGGCATCAGTTGTAATGTCTCCTTTTTCATCTCTGATTTTATTTATTTGGGTCTTCTCTCTCCTTTTCTCTTAGTGTGTCTGGCTAAGGGTTTGTTACTTTTGTTTATCTTTTCAAAAGGCCATATCTTTATTTTGTTGATGCGTTGTATTTGTTTAATCTCAATTTCATTTATTTCTACTCTGATCTCTATTATTTCTTTTGTTCTATTAATTTTATGTTTGATTTGTTCTTACTTTTCTAGTTCTTTAAGATGCATTGTTAGGTATGTTATTTGAAGTTTTTCTACTTTTTTTGATGTAGGCATTTATTTCTGTAAACTTTCCTCTCAGCACTACTTTTGCAATATACTATAAGTTTTGATGTATTGTGTTTCTATTTTCATTTGTTTAAATTTTTTTTTATTTTCTTCTAAATTTCTTCATTGACCCAGTGGTCATTCATAAGTATATTGCTTAATCTCCGTGTGTTTGTATACTTTCCAAAGTTCCTCTTGTTATTGATTTCTAATCATATCAAGCATTTATGACCATAATGGTGGTCAAAATTGTGGTCAGAAATACTTGATATTATTTCTATTTTTTTTGTTGTTGTTGAAACTTGTTTTATGATTGAACATAGGTCTATTCTGGAGAATTTTCCTTGTGCTGATGAGAATAATGTGTATTCTGCAGCTGTTGGATAAAAAGTTCTGTAAATGTCTGTTAGGTCAATTTGGTCTATAGTGCAGGTTAAGTCTGATGTTTGTTTGTTTGTTTTCTGTCTAGGTAATCTGTCCAATACTGAAAGTGGGGTGTTAAAATTCCCAACTACTATTGTATTGGGCTCTATCTCTTTAGTGATATTTGCTTTATATCTCTGGGTGCTCCATCATTGGGTACATATATATTTATAATTATTATAGCCTGTCACTGAATTGACTTCTTTATCATTATATAATGACTTTCTTTGTCTCTTTTTATACTTTTTGTCTTGAAATCTATTTTATAAGTACAGCTATTCCTGATCTTTTTTGAGTTTCATTTACATGGAATATCTTTTCCCACCCCTTGAAATAAGTTTTATTTTAAAAATAATTTGCTAATTGTGGTGTGTTTATCTAATATTAGCTTTTTATTTAAAACTGCAATAATCAATTAGGCCAGTTTTATATTTAACAATGTTAATTGTTACTCTTTATGGAAAATCATCTTCTTGATAATTTTAAAGTTCTTGGCTGACTTCTTGTCAGATCTGATTAAATTGTCATTATTTTTATCTTGTACAGTGGCCAAAAAAGCCCTCATGCTAGGAATAGAACTGCCAGCTCTCCTACTTTTAATTGTTTTCTGTGCTTGTATTGTTAGTGTTATTGTCAAACTGTGATTTTTCTACAGTAATCTTTTCCAGGCTCTGATTCCTTTTTTAAGTTTTGTTTCATTGAACTAGATAATATAAATCACAGAGTTGCTTAATTGGCATATGTTGACTCTATATCAATATGTTACACACAAAAATGCACACATAGAAGTATGTCTCCCAACTCTGAGGTGGCAGATTCCTCTTTTTCCTCGAAACTCATGTAATGTAGATGACTTGTGACCTTAGAACTCATGAAATATGAGATGATATATCCATCGATCTATATCAAACATTGATAAGCTTAATTATGTTTATGGGTAAAATAGTAGAAATAACTACCGTTTCTAGAATTATAGCAGACTAAACTATTCTAAAAGCCTTTCACTGCAAATCAGTTTCAACTCTAAATGAACATACTTTTAAATGTATTGATCAACTCACTGGAAAATAAAAGAAATCTCTAAGAATCTCACCACACCAATAAGTTTAAATCTAGGAAAAATATTTAGAGAATGTGGACAATAACAATATATTGTTTCATTAATACCAGAGAGAGTTTATTGCAAACTTACTCTTATTAAAAGAACTTCTTCTAAAGTATGTATGTAATAAAAAGGACAATGATCCTAAAAAATCTGAAGTAAAAAATAATAACATGCAAAGATTTTGGTATGTAATAAATACAGACAAATATTATATAAAAGGTAATAATTTTTAATATGTGAGATTAAAATTACCAAGAAAGCAAGAGAGAACAAAGATATTAGACAATAATGTAAAGTCATTTGGAACAGCAGTTAAAGTTATTTAAAAATTAAAAAGTTAATTAAAAATATTCTAAGGTTTTGAATGTATTTAACAGGAGAGATAATCAAGGGGCTCTTTTTACATTAGGAATATAAGCTAAATTTTCAAAAATACTCCCCAAAACATATTACTACTAATTTTAATGTAATATAAAAATCAATGCAGTCAATATAAAAGAATGAAGAAATGAGAAAAAGGTAGTATAAAAAGATAGAATAGACAGAAAACATAAAATGAGAAAGAAAAATACAAATGTATTAATAAATACAATAAATGTAAATAAACTAAATACTGAACTCATTGATTAAAATACTGATATTTCCAGATTGCATGAAATGCCAACATTCAGCAATAGTTATTTTCAAAAGACTCATCAAAACCTGTATATACTTGATGAAATAGTCTCAAATATATAAGGCAAAACAATATAAGTATAAAGATAAGTTTACAAATCACTATTATAAGGGCATATTTAAACACCTCTTGCATTATGTGATATTTCATCTGAGCAACACAACATGCTTTTTCAGAGAACTTAGAAAGAACTCTACACGCAACAATTATAGAATATCCATTCTTCAGCAAGCACCATAACAACTATATAGAGAGATTTCAAAGGTACACATTCTATGGGTACAAGACAAATTAAGTTAGAAGTTAAAAGACCTTTCAAATGGCTAGGAAAAAGAAACATATATCATGAGTCATAGAAACAATTCATACTAGAAATTCGAGACACTTATAACTGGATAATAACAAAAATACTTGGTTCCATTTGTCTGTTCAAGTCCTCTGAGGAGATACCAATGAAGAATTAAATGTACAAGGATACATTGGGGAAATGTCTTTGAAGGATAAAGAGGGAGAGAACAGGAATAACCTGAGGGAAACTTCAGACTATGATATGGAACTGACGTCTGTGAAAAGAAAAACTAAAATGGAAGGAGGATTGGGGTGGAAGGTATTCAGACAGTTGTGCAATTCTGAGAAAGCCTCAGTCATGCTGATGGGAGTCCCCTCTCTACTAAAAGTACAAAAATTAGCCAGGCGTGGTGGTGGGTGCCAGTAATCCCAGATACTCAGGAGGCTGAGGCAGGAGAATCACTTGAACCTGAGAGGTGGAGGTTGCAGTGAGCCGAGATGGCACCACTGCACTCCAGCCTGGGTGACAAGAGCGAAACGCTGTCTCAAAGAAACAAACAAAAAGGAACATAATGGAGAGTAGAAGGATGGTTACCAGGCTGTCCTAACAGCTTTCTACATCTAGCCAAAATGAACCTGGTACTCTTGCTATGCTCGGTCACTGTCGAGAGCAGCCTAGGAAAGTGTGGCCTTAGTGAATGCCGCAGCGGGTCAGAGAGTGGAGTGGTTAGAGGTTTTCAGTCAACCTTGTACCCACAGCACATCCTTTTGATGGTATTCTGAGCAGCATGCCCCCATGGCTACTATGATACAAAATATCAACTTTTTGGAATAGTTAAATGATATTTTGAAGTATGGCAGTTAGTACTTAAAATAAAAGCTTACATTAATGAGTTTTGTGTTCTTCAAGATTGTAGAACAAAAGTCAATACAATAAACCTAAAGAAAATAGAAACAAGGAAACAATGAAGATGAAAGCATAATGTATAAACTAAAAAAGTATATATATATATATACACACTTTTATATATATATAAAAAACATGAAAACTAATTTATTAGAAACTTTAGTAAAATATGCAAACCATTGGAAAAATGGATCAAGAAAAAGAAGGAATAAATACTAAGCATAAAAAAGGAATATTATGGGCCAGGCATGGTGACTCACGCCTGTAATTCCAGCACTTTGGGAGGCTGAGGCAGGTGGATCACCTGAGGTCAGGAGTTCGAGACCAGCCTGGTCAATATGGCAAAACCCCATCTCTACTAAAAGTACAAAAATTAGCCAGGCATGGTGGTGGGTGCCTGTAATTCTAGCTACTCAGGAGACTGAGGCAGGAGAATCACTTGAACCTGGGCGGCGAAGGTTGCAGTGAGCTGAGATCGCACCACTGCACTCCAGCCTGAGTGACAAGAGTGAGACTCCGTCCCAAACAAACAAACAACAAAAAGGAACGTAATGGAGAGTAGAAGGATGGTTACCAGAGGCTAGGAAGGATAGTTGGGGGGTAGGGGACATGATTAATGGGTACAAAAAGTAGTTAGAAAGAATGAACAAGACTTTGGTTTTGATAGCACAACAGGGTGATAACAGTCAATGATAACTTAATTGTACATTTTCAAATAGCTAAAAGAATATAATTGGATTAGGTTGTAACAAAAAGGATAAATGCTCAAGGGTATGGATACCCCAGTGCTCCATGACGTGACTATTATGCATCGCATGCTTGTATCAAAACAGCTCATGAACCCCATAAATACATGCACCTACTATGTACTCACAAAATTAGAAAGTAAAATTTAAAAAAGAAACATAATTGTAGTTACTGTAAAGATTTAAAATGACAAAAACAAACAAACAAACAAAAGAATGAGCTTATGTCTTTTAAAAGTGTTGAATTTGGCTATTTTAAAAAAAGTTTGTGTCTTGCAGCATGAAGTTGCATTTTTATAAGCAACTTCAGCAAAGTCTCAGGATACAAAATTAATGTGCAAAAATCACAAGCATTCTTATACACCAATAACAGACAAACACAGAGCCAAATCATGAATGAACTTCCATTCACAGTTACTTCTAAAGAGAATAAATACCTAGGAATCCAACTTACAAGGATGTAAGGACACTCTTCAAGGAGAACTACAAACCACTGCTCTCAGTGAAATCAAAGGACACAAACAAATGGAAGAACATACATGCTCATGGATGGGAAGAATCAATATGCATTGAAAATGGCCATATTACTGCCCAAGGTAATTTTATAGGTCGAAAATGCCATCCCCATCAAGCTTCCAATGAGTTTCTTCACAGAATTGGAAAAAACCTTTAAGTTCATATGGAACAAAAAGAGCCCGCATCTCCCAAGACAATCCTAAGTCAAAGAACAAAGCTGGAGCATCCAAGCTACCTGACTTCAAACTATACTACAAGGCTACAGTAACCAAAACAGCATGGTACAGGTACCAAAACAGAGATATATAGACCAATGGAACAGAACAGAGTCCTCAAATAATGCCACACATCTACATGGGCATCTGATCTTTTGACAAACCTGAAGAAACAAGAAATGGAAAGTTTCATTTGTAAATGGTGCTAGGGAAAAGAGTGGCTAGCCATAAGTGAAAGCTGAAACTATGGATCAACTCGCCTCCTTATGAAAATTAATTCAAGATGGATTAGGGCACCAAATGTTAGACCTAATACCATAAAATCTGAAGGGAAAACCCTAGGTAGTACCATTCAGGACATAGGCATGGGCAAAGGAACTTCATGTCTAAAACACCAAAAAGCAACGGCAGCAAAAGCTAAAATTGACAAATGGGATCTCATTAAACTAAAGAGCTTCTGCACCAGCAAAGAAACTACCATCAGGTGAACAGGGAAACCACAGAATGGAGAAAGAATTTTTGCAATCTACTCATCTGACAAAGGGCTATCAGAACCTACAAAGAACTCAAAACAAATTTACAAAGAAAA
Organism: Papio anubis; assembly: GCF_008728515.1. Classification (NCBI taxonomy): domain Eukaryota; kingdom Metazoa; phylum Chordata; class Mammalia; order Primates; family Cercopithecidae; genus Papio; species Papio anubis. Next base: position 84,260,561 of record NC_044978.1, read on the forward strand.
AACAAAATAGCAAAATCAAAAAAGGAAATTTAAGGCCAAAGAGGATATGAACAGACATTTCTCAAAGACGACATTCATACAGCCAACAGACATATGAAAAATGCTCATCATCACTGGCCATCAGAGAAATGCAAATCAAAACCACAATGAGATACCATCTCACCAGTTAGAATGGCGATCATTAAAGTCGAAACAACGGAGTGCTGGAAGGATGTGGAGAAATAGGAACACTTTACACTGTTGGTGGGATTGTAAACTAGTTCAACCATTATGGAGAAACAGTATGGCGATTCCTCAGGATCTAGAACTGAGTGGCACCATATGACAACCATCCCATTACAGGGATATGCAAGGATTATAAATTATGCTGCTCTAAAGACACACATGCTGCATTATACTGGCTGCAGCACTATTCACAATAGCAAAGACTTGGAATCAACCCAAATGTCCATCAGTGACAGATTGGATTAAGAAAATATGGCACATATACACCATGGAATACTATGCAATATAAAAAAGGATGAGTTTAGTCCTTTGTAGGAGTTATGGATGCAGCTGGAAACCATCATTCTTAGCAAACTATCCACAGAACAGAAACCAAACACCGCATGTTCTCACTCATGATTAGAGACTGAACAACGAGATCCACTTGGACTCAGGAAGGGGAACATCACACACCGGGGCCTATCATTGCAGAAGTGCATTGGGAGATTATACCTGATGTAAATAGCCGAGTTGATGGGTGCAGCAGACTAACATGGCACAAGTATACATATGTAACAAGCCTGCATGTTATGCACATACTACCCCTACAACTTAAAAGTATAATAATAATAAATAAATTAAAAAAAAAAAAAAAAGAAAAGAAAACAAAAAAAAAAGAAATACAATGAGCCTGGGCAACACAGGGAGACCCCGTATCTACACAAAATTAAAAATTAGCCAGACATGGTGGCACATGCCTGTGGTCTCAGTTATTCAGGAGGGTGAGGTAGGAGGATCATTTGAGCCCAGGAGGTTGAGGCTATGGTGAGCTGTGATTGTGCCACTGTACTGCATCCTGGGTGACAGATTGAAACCCTGTCTGTAAAAAAATAAAGAAGAAAAGAAATACAATGAATCTATTAGGTTGGTGCAAAAGTAATTGAAGTTTTTGCCATTAAAAGTAATTGCAAAAACCACAATTATGTTTGTACTAGCCTAATATAGATTTTTCAGGAAATGATCTAAAGTTTTCTAACAGTTTTTGTTTTGTCTACTGATATTTCTAACTTCATGCTTATCAAGTGAAAGGAAGGAAGCACCAAGATTTGGTCTCTAGCAGTTTTGCTCTTGGATGGCTGGTGGTGGGTAAGTGGAATTTCTTCTGGCTTCATCTGCTTCAGAGTACCGACGGGGTCTCATCAATTCATACGGGAGTTTTCATTTGTTCATACAGGATTTCATACTAAATGCCATGTCAAGTACTCTGGAAATCCTGATGGGGTGAATCAAATGTACTGAGAAATGAGTCCAACCATTTTGGGCATTATGCCATTACTGCTGGCACTCATTTATTCCTGGCCACTGCAATAAATTCCTGGAAAACAGTTTCTAAGGGCTCCAGTGGGTGGTAATGCCTTTCAACCAGAATTCACTGGGCTTCTTTCCAGTCTTTTGGGCACTACTGCCTCTCTGTTGGTACACTGCTATCTTCTGATGGGTGTTTTCCATGTTTCCCTGATTATTGTCACTGCTTTAAAGGATCTTCATAATCCTAAAACCACCCCATGATTGACAGCAAGGTACAATGTGAATCTATTTATGATACACCACCTGAAGCCTCCTAGGATAGCTGTTTTTACTCCTAATGCTGCATAGTGTTGTTAGTTAAGAAATTGCATCGTTTTATTTATAGTCTCTTTGCTTTTCATAGAACTCAACTATAATCTTTGCAATCTGGGCTAGGAAACAAAACTGGGTAACAGAAATCATGCTTTGTTCTTCTCTGCACTGAGGAACAATGTACATTACTTCTACATTGATGCGTTCTTACCAGATCAAAGTCATCATGTCTGGGTGGTTCTTTTTCAACTCAAGATGGTTTCTCTCTCAAGATGCTCATTTGTTCTTATAAAAACAGACTTTTGTTGAACCGATCACATCAGTTCTCTAGATATAATTAAGTATATTTGAATCCCACTTAGATTTCTTCTTTCTTTATTTTTCTTCCTTACATACTTCCTATCTTCCTCTTTTTATCTTCTCTCTATCATCCAATGTATTTCACACATGTATAAGAAATCATCACATACTAAAATAAAAGAGGAACTCAACACTGAAGATAATTGAGAAGAAAATAAAAACTTTAATTTTCAAGAATTTTTAAAAATATACAATTTTAAGGCAGCATATAAAAAAGATAATTAGATAGAATGCAAATAAGGAAAACATAAATTCATTCAGCTGACATTTAATTCCTCCAGCCTGTACTGAGGAATCTACTTTAGCTCATGTGCTCAATGAAAAATAAAAATTCAATTTGAATGGAAGTAAATCCAACATAAATCAGTCAAAAAGAGGCCATTTGGGGCGTAGGAAGAAAGCACATTTCCACATTTGAAAGGTCAGAGATGTGACTGAAAGATTGAAAGGCCTAGTTTGTAATTGTCACCCACCACCTTCCCAGACCTAACCCAAATTCACAGTGTCACCCAGTCAGAAGAGAGAAATGCAAGTGGAAACAAAGTACACCTGAGTTTCCTGCCCTGTCTCCTAGGAGAGAAGATAACCCACTTTAAGGTTATAGCAATGTCCTTACGAAATGGCAGATTCTTTTAAGCATGCAGGAATGATCCTCAGAGTGCCATCAGAAATGTTGCCATAACCTTAGATTTTGTTAGTATTTTTCCTGGAAAGGTACTGAGTACTATTTTCATTTAACAATGCAAGTAGAGGGAAAATGAGAAATTACTAATATCATTATAACATTAGTGACTTTCTTACTGTCTCATGTTTCTTCTTTATTCACCAATTCTAGTTTTCAATCTAATTTATTGGACATCATGTTTAATATTTACTATGTAGATCATACTGTTTAATTCTTTTTGAGGAATTATAGGTGAATATGGTGGGTATAGATAAGATAGAATAAGATAGAATAATTTCTATCTTCAGGATCTCAGAATCCAAAAGAAGAAAATTTTTATTTATTTCTTTAGCAAATATTAATTAGAAGCAGTGATATAATGGACACAAACTAATCATGAAGAGGATGATTCATGTGAAATATTATTAATTCTTATAGGGATGATGGACATTCATGTTGAAAGTAGAATTAGGCCCAGTCTTTGAAAGCAGTGAACATTTTCAGTAAGTGAGTTTTGGGGGATAGAAAAGAGCAAGGACAGTCTGAAAGCAAATAGCTTTAGAAAAACACAGATAAGGGAAATATTAGGATTGTGTATAGCTTGGGAAAGTAGAACCTTCAGGGTTTGGGAGGGTCGGCTGATGGATAAGACAGAGGAGGTAAACTGGAAATAACTTGTGGAAGACAATTGCACCCTGAGGAGTTGGAACTTTAGATGTACGGTAGAGAAACTGAAAGTTTTATATCAAAGCTATAGAAAGAACTGTGTTCTAGAAAGAATAAATTTGTGCTTTGATGAATTGGAAAGACTAGGAACTAATAATATTGCTCAGTTATTAGCCCCTTCTAATAGTTAAGGCAATTATTGGCTGCCCAATCTACTTTTTACTATTATTCCTTAATTGACTAAGGTCTAAGTCTGAGAACAAAAGGTCCACTTTTTCAATCAACCTATAGTTGGGAAAAGCCACCTCCTAGCTATCCTCACTGAATACTGGACAGGCTCCCATCAATATTTCACCACTTTCCTGCCAGACACAATGAGAAGAGTAAGAGCTATGTACATAGAAGTCATCAGGCTTGTGAACTGAATAGTAGTTTGCTGGTTTTTCCACTTTCCTTAAAGGGTATAGGTGCTTGTTATAGAATGAAGCCACGTAAGGAAAATGCCCAAGGAAATAAAGTGAGTGGTATCTGAACAAAGAAACTGGCATCTCATTCTGTAGTTGGAAGCATTATAAAAGATGAACAACTTGAAAAACAAATACAAAAACTTAAATAAATGAAATTACTAGAAAAATATAACACACCAAAAAATGACTCAAGAAAAATGAGAATATCCAATAACTCTAATTAGTATAGAAGTTAAATCAGTATTTAAAATTTTCCTACCAAGAGAACACCACATCTGACTGATTTTTAGGTGAGTTCTACCAAACACTTAGGCATATGATCAAATACATAAAAATTCTTCTAGAAAATATAAAGTGACAAAACATTTTCTACCTCATTTTATATAAGCATATATGTATATAAATTACAAATATGTTATATACAACATATATAACACATATATTTAAATATATCACATATATACACAGTAGTACCTCATTTTTCATAGGGTTTGGTTCCAGGACCTCCTGCAGGCACCAAAATCCACAGATGCTTAAGTCCATTATATAAAATGGTATAGTACTTGCATATTACATATGCACATCCTTTTGTATACTTTAAATGTATTTCTAGATTACTTATAATCCTGAATACAGTATAAATGCTATGCAAACAATTGTTACACTGTATTATTCAGGGAATAATGAGAAGAAGACTAGCCTGTACGTGTTCAGTAGAGATGTAAGTCTTATTTTTTCAAATCTTTTAAATTTGCAGTTGGTTGAATCCATGCATGTGGAACCTACAGCCAGGAGGGCCAACTAAGCACAGTATAAACTTTAGTACCCAAACCAGTTAAGGAGCAGTGTAGAAAAATACAGAGTGACCTAATTCATGAATATAGATGTTCAAATCCCATCATTAGTATACATCCAAATGTATGAATCTCATATGCATAAGCAAAAAGTTAACTTAGAAATTTTACACAGCAAAATATAATTTTTGAAGGTTCAAGCACAAAAGTGAACAACACTTTACTTGTAAGTGCATGCATTCATTCATGAAAACATTTACAATTGTGGACATCTCTGTGAGGAAGGGAGGGAAATGCAATCTTTGAGGGCATCTGGCAGAGATTCAGCATTCTGAGCAACGTTCTCTGTCTTAAGCTGATTGGTGACTCTTTCAAATTATTTTTGCAGCATCAAATAATTTTAGGACTGAAAGGACCTTTGCAATAAACAAGCCTGGGTTTCTGTTTTACTCATGAACAAACTAGGCTCAGAATGAGTAAATTCTTTAAATATGATCATACAAAATCATCTGAGTCTCTTGCTAATGTTTTTTCTATTACAAAACACTGATAGAAACTGAATGAGTCTTCTGTTTGGACTTTTATTCTGTCCATTTAAGCTGTCATTAGGCATGATCCTTATGATAAACATTAAATAACAATATCCATTACTTTGCATTAATATTTTAATATTTGTTTTAATCATTTATTTTAATACGATATCAGAAATTATTTTTCAATGAACTCTAAATAGCTATCATTTATTAAGTGTTCCCTATGTGTTTACAACTGTGATAAGTTCTTTATGTATTATCAACTAATTTGATGTGTAGTTTTATTAAATTTAGAGTCAAGGTTTATTCTTGGGAAGAACATTTCCCTAATGGTATTATGATCTGCAATAATATAGGGATTTAATTTGCAGAAAACCTTAGGGGTTTCAGTAAGGTTTTCTAGAGGAATATGATGGGAAGTCAGCTGGGTGAGAAATGCAATTGAAGTTGGCAGAGGAATAGGTGAGGCAGCAGGGTCGGGGTGGGAGCGGGATGGCGGTTATATAGGAAATTTGTACTCTGCAAGTAGAAAGAAAATAGATTACCGGAATCCTAGGTGTAATACGAAACAACAGGTAAATCTGTAGACCCTGAACACACAATGCAGGCTAAGCTGGGGGAAATAGTTTCAATCTTTGAGGTTCTCGGTATGGAATGTTCTACTTAGTTCCCCATCCCCAAGCTCAATGTCAATCCACAGAATAACATTTCTGAAATAGAAATTAAAATGAGTTATAATTCTTCTCTGTGTCTGTGAGTTTTACATGCACAGAGGAGTGATGAGCATAAAATATGAAATTGAAGCCACAGAAAACAATGAACATGTAACATCAGAGGTAGATAATTCCAGTGACAGAAGCCTGAGGGACACCATCATGTAAAAGAACAGAGGAAGCACAACCTGCAACTGAAACAGAAAGAACAACCACAGAGTTGGGGGGCGGGGGGGAAGAACTGAAGAATATGGATTTATAAACTCCGAAGGGAGATGAAAGACTTCAAGACGATTGGGTAAAGTTAGCAGGGTCAAATATTGCTGAGAGTTTAGGGAAGTTAAAGGTTGAGAAGTACATGCTAAACTTTGTGACAATGAGGTCACGCCACTAGTTTCTTTGTTGTTGGGAATAAATGGATAATAAAATGTAAAAAAAAAAAAAAAAAAAAAACTGACAAATGAGGAAGAGGAGATAGCTGGGGTGCACAATAGTTTCAAAATGTTTGGTTCTGAACAGATAACAAAGATAGGATGGTAATTAGAAACAGATACTGGAGGAAGGGTTTCCCTTAGGATGAGTTTGAGTAGATCATGTTAAATACTCACAGAAGTGAAGCAGATACAGGGTAAGAATGGGAGTAATTAATGGAATGAAAGCACAGAGACTGTGGGAAGAGACAGAACCAGAAAAGAAGTGAAGAGAGTAATGATACGAGGAGGACTGTTTCTAACTTTGGTGGCAGAAAGGGAGGATAAGAAAATCCTTTTTTGATAGATTTTATTTTCTCTGTGAAGAAGAAAGCAATGTTGTCTGCTGTGAATGTGAAGGGAAAAGGTGGGAGGCTGAGGAACAGTGGCTCTAACCAGTGGGTCTTACCTTTGTCTGCATTTTGGAATCACCTGGAGGGATGTCAAACATATCAGGTTGTACTTCAAACAAAATAATCATAATCTCTGAGGGTGGGACTCAGACATAAGTACTTTTAGTAATTCCCACGTCATAATTATGTGCTACAAAGCCTGCAAACACCACCTTAAACCCTGGCTGCTCATTAGAATCATCTGGGAAGACTTTAAAAGTTAGTGATGTCTGGATCCTATCATGAGAGGATCTGATTTTATTGTTTTTGTATGAGGCCTCAGTTATTAGGATTATTAAAAAGCATCCCAGGATTCTAACATGTAAACCACGGTTGAGAACCCCTGAGTATAAATGGTAGTCAGTCAGTGATGAAGACTCAACAGAGGTTGAAATGTCAGGTGTGTAATAACAGATGCTTGCACAAATGTGTGATGCACCCATGGCACTTAGCAGTCTTGGTATAGAACTGGAAAAGATGGACAGTTGCATTCGTCTGAGCCCAGGGTTGTGTTAGCTGCTACTCTCTGTCTTGGAAGGAAAATGGATAAAAGATACTTGCAGATATTGATAAATAGAGGGGTGTTAATGATGAATTATAAAGTTTAAGCTGAATAGAAAATAGAGGTAAAGAGATGAGGGGTCAGTAAGGAAGAAGTAAAGAGACTGAGGCAGAAGCTTCCTACGAGGTTGATGAACAAATATAGAGCAAGCAACTGCATGAAAAACCTGGTAATATTTGTGGAGGAAAGTGTAAAACTGATTTAATTTAAAAAATTTTCTTTGTTGTTATTGGCATCCTTGACATAGGCTAATACTAATGCCAGTAGTCAAACACAAATGAGTGAACAGTTGAGTATTAGAAATGATCTTTAAACAAAGTAATGTGCTATTTTGGAATAATATAGTATTGCCACAGAACCTTGCATTTCTGGGTGTAGATTGGAAGTGTTGACTCATATTTGGTCTTGGCAGTTAGAAATGGAAGTCAAGATAGATGTCTGATTATGATGCTGTTTCAAGAGGTTGGTGTTATTTTATAAGCTCTCAGAAACATCCAGGGATTTAGATCTCTCTGGGAGAGATCTCCATGTGACTTTATAAAAGACATTTAGCTGAACCATACATCTTCACTGTCTACCCTGAAACCAACCTTTCTTTTTGGGGGTTCTTTACCTTGATAAGCTGCCTCCACCATGCCTGGCTCTTGGGGATACATTACTTTCTTGTTTACACTTCAGCTCAAATAATGGCACTATTTTCTTCAAAGTTTAACAAAACAGACAAAACTTTCAATTAATAAATGCAAGAAAAATTTCAGAAAATACAAAAGTAAAAAATATTGATGCTTCTGAAGTCCAAGTTTCTGATTACACAATAAGTTAATTCTGAAACTTCAAAGATATTTATTGGGCTTGATTACCTTCCTACTCCTTCCAGGTCTTACATGGTACATTTAACTTTATTTTCCACTACGTGGAGAAGTTTCTAGGGAATGTGTATTCTATTGAAGCAAGTCTTAAAGCATTTGATATACCACTGTTCTCTTCAAGTTTCAACACCTTTTAGAGTCAATGGCAGGACTATAGTGAGAGGTATTCAATTTCAGGGTAGATCCAGAAACCAGGAAGTGTTTTTATCCCTTATAGATCAAATGGATATATTTGTTATATAATGATTTTAACTTAAATATATTAAAAATAACAGCTATTATTTATTGTGCATGACTATATCACACACAGCTCTAGGTACTTAACATGCATCATGTAATCCTTATAGCAACCCTTTATTTTAAAGATGAGGACACTGAAGTGAATAAGTTACCCATGATCCTACAGAGTACAATGTTGAATTTTATTTTTTACTTGAAAACTGAAATATCTTTTGGTTAAGAAGGCTAAGTAATCCAGGCTGATGACTTTCTCTTTAAGCCTACCATAGGAGATACTACAATATGAAGAGAAGATTGGAATTCTTTTTTTTTTTTTTTTTTTTTTTTTTTTTTTTGAGAGGGAGTCTCGCTCTGTAGCCCAGGCTGGAGTGCAGTGGCCGGATCTCAGCTCACTGCAAGCTCCGCCTCCCGGGTTCATGCCATTCTCCGGCCTCAGCCTCCCGAGTAGCTGGGACTACAGGCGCCCGCCATCTCGCCCGGCTATTTTTTGTATTTCTTAGTAGAGACGGGGTTTCACTGTGTTCGCCAGGATGGTCTCGATCTCCTGACCTCGTGATCCGCCCATCTCGGCCTCCCAAAGTGCTGGGATTACAGGCTTGAGCCACCGCGCCCGGCCGGAATTCTTAATACTAACAGAAAAACCATCAAGAAATCCTGTAGAGATGTAATGTGGTTTCATACAACTGAGGGATTTTAAAGCAGTCTAGAATGGAAGAAGGTCAGGCATCATAGATTAAGACAGATTGGACCAGTGCTTTCTAGATAGGTACTTTATTCTCTCCCCCATATTTCTCTGAGGAATTTCCCTGTCCCATCATCACTGCAAAGCAGACAAAACATCATCAGTGCAGTGTCAGCCCCAAAAGATGAATTGTATTAGGCTAGCATTGGTGTTCAGCTGAAGTTGGAAGAAAAACAAAATTGCAGGTGGATACCATTATTCCCTGGTTATCCTTTTCTCCCAAGGAACCCCACCACACTCAGTAGATTAGTAGACTGCAAAATACACGTTGAAAAGTAGCATTTGGGGAAGAGGTACAAAGATGTATATGGAGAGGCAGGGTAACCTGGATGTGATGGTACAGAAATGGGAACATTAGAATCCCGATTAGAACATTAGAGGTTCTCTACCCTGAGACACATTTCTTTTGATATAAATTTGTCCACTCTTAAACTCACTAACGGGAGCAAAACCTATGGCTTGGGCCTTCAAATAATCCCTAAAATAATAATAAAAAATTAGTCAAAATTGCTGGCACCTCCAAAGAAATTTTAATTCATGAGAGAGAAATGTTGAGATATTTTAAGAATGCAATAATATAACCAAATAAAACAATCAATTGGCCAGAGAGTATATGAATTTCAACTAAGCTCAATATATATTCTTAAATGTATAAAAGAGATTACTACAAATACTAAGCAAGAACAAGTAGAGAAGGAATTAAGTGTAGATGCTATAATTTAAAAATACAATTGCTGAAATAAAGAACTCAATCAAATGGGGTTAATGACAGAATAAGTGTGTATAACTGAGAAAGGAATTGTAAACTGGAAGTCAAGCGGCTATTAGAGAAGAAAATAGGAAAAGTCAAAAGAAAAGTATAAAATAGGAGATAATTAAAACGTAGAAGTTAAAATAAGGTTAAAGAGAGGAAATACCAAAACATGTAGAAATACAAGGAGGAAAAAGAAATAATGGAAAAAAGTTTGAAGAAATATAACTAAGGATTGGAAGAAATTATAGATAACCTATAATTAGTTTAATAATTTGAAATTAAAATAAATGTAAAATAAACATAAAAATGGGTTAAACAATTTAGGAATAACCAATAGAAGAATAAAACTGAATCATATAATATTATAATCAATAAAAATATCTTCCCAATATAAGAAGAAAAATAAATAAGGTATGACAAATATATTAAATAATATAGTGTAATTTTAATGTAACAGTAACAGTAACAGTAATTGTAATAAATTTTAATTCAAAATATAAATACTCTGAGATGAAAGTTTTTAAAAATTACAATACAAATAAATACTCTTGAGGTAGAAAATTATAAAGAAATTAGGAAAAAAAAAAAAAACAGAGAAAATGAACCAAAACAATAATGGAGTAACAATTTCAATATTAGGCCAAAGGTAATTCAAGTCAAACATAACAGAAAAAAGTTACATTCTGGGCTAAAAAATAAATCTAGGGAAAGAGCAATATAAGTCTATAGGATTTATAAAAAAATAACAAATATAAGGAGAATTATAATAATAGGAAAGAAAATTTAAAAAAAGATGAAACTAAATTTTGTTTTTTGAAAAACATAAGCAGTACCTGCATGTGCTACCTGGAGGCCTGAGGGTTGGCCTGCCACTGCTACTGCCACTACTGATGTCCTGCATGCTACCCAGGGACTAGAGGACTCACTTACCTTCTGGGCCCACCACTACCATTGCTGGCACCTAAGCAAGTTGCTGGGGGGCCCAGGGACCCATCCACCCAAACCCCCACCCCATTGGCATTTTTGTACATCACCCAAGATCTGATAACAAGCATGCCTAGCTTGCTGCCACCATCACTGGTACCTGAGGACCAGCCTGCCTGGTGTCCCATTCCTCAGCAAAGCTTCACCACAGTCTCCATTAACAACCACAGGCTAAGCCACTGAGGAACTCACCAATACCACTGATGCTTCTTATAGCCAAAGAAATCATATGGAGACTACACTACTGTGCCCACCGAGCATCAGAACACAGGTACTCTACCCAGCCAACACTATAGATATATCTAGAGGGAAAGCCTTTTCCTTCAAAAACCAAATTGTAAAATTGGAAGAAGTATCTGTTACACCAATGCACAGATATCAATATAAAAACACAAGAAACATGAGAAAGCTAGGAAACATGGCACCTCCAAAGGAACACAATAATTATTCAGTAATACATCCCAAAGAAAATAAAATCTGTTAAATGTGAGAAAAATATTCAAAGGAACAATATTAAAGTCAGTGAGATACAAAGGAATACAGATAAAAATAGAAATAAATCAGGAAAACAGTTCAGAATCTGAATGAGAAATTTAACAAAGTCATAGATATAGTAAAATATAACTAAACAAATTCTAGAACTGAACAACTCAATGAAAAAAATAAAAATACAACAAAGAACTTTAACAATAGGCTGGATCGAGCAAAGAAACAATTTTTTGTACTTGAAGATAGGTCTTCTGAAATAACCCAGTCAGTTAATAAAAAAGAGAAAAGTCTATATGACATATGGGATATTATAAAGCAAACAAATATTTGAATTTGTGGCATCCCATAAGACAAAGAGAAAATTAAAGGAATCTGAAAGGTATTTAATGAAAAAATAGCTTAAAATTACCCAATTCTGGCAAACGATATAGACATCCAAATACAGAAAGCTTAATCTCCCTAGTAGATTCAACCCAAAATGGTCTTCTCAAAGCATATTATAGTCAAACTATGAAAAGTCAAAGACATAATCCTAAAAACAGCCAGAGAAAAGCATCAAGTCGCATATAAGGGCATCGTCATCTGACTAACAGCTATTTTCTCAACAGAAACCTTATAGGAGGGAAGAGAATGGGGGTGAGACAATTAAAGTGTTGAAAACAAAAACAAATGAACAAAATACAAATAACAATAACAAAATACAAACTGTAAGGCAAGAATACTATAGACAGCAAAGACATTCTTCAAAAAATGAGACAGAAATCAAGTCTTTCCCAAACAAGCAAAAACTGAGGAAGTTTATTTCCAGTAGACCTGTCATGGTCTAGTGGTGATACAGCATTTCCTACCAGAAGTGCTTGAGGGAGTCATATATCTGCAAGTGAAAGAATGATCTCCACAATCATGAAAACACATGAAAGTATAATACTCACTGAGAGAGCAGACAAATAAGAAAGAGAAAGGAGTCAAACATTAACGCTACTGAAAAAAAAAATACCCAATAATAAAAAATAAAAGAAGAAAAAGGGGACAAAGCATATGAAAATCAACCAGAAAAAAAGTGTCACAAAATGACAGGAATAAGTCCTCACCTGTAATGATAACCCTGAGTGGAAACAGTTTAAATTCCCTACTTAAAAATATAAACTGGCCGAATGAATAAAAACAAATATCTGCTGCCTACAAGAAACTCACTTCACCTGTAAAGACACATATAGACTAAAAATAAAGGGATAAAGACAATATTCCATACAAATGGGATCGAAAAGTCAGCAGGAGTATCTAGCTATAGTTCCATAAGCTAAAATAGACTTAAAGTCAAAACCAGTAAAAATGCACAAAGAATGCCATTATATAATAATGTCAGTTTGAAAGATGATATAACAATTTTAAATATATATGTACCTGCCATGGAAGAACCCAGATATATACACCTAATAGTAGATGTAAAGGGAAAGATAGGCTCTCAGCATTATATAGATCATGTAGAAGGAACATCAATACAAAAATATTGGATTTACACTGTACTTTAGGCCAAATGGACCTAACAGACATTTAAACATTTCATCCAACAGCTACAGAATACATGTTCTTCTCACCGGCATATGGACCATTCACAAGGATAGACCATATGCTGGGCCACAAAACAAGTCTCAACAAATTTTAAAAAGTGAAATATTATCAAGTATATTCTCAGAACACAATGGAATAAAACTAGAAATTGATAACAGGAACTTTGGACAGTGTACAAATACATGCAAATTAGACAACATGATTCTGAACAACTATCGGTTCAAAAATGAAATAAAGAAGGAAATAAAAAGATTTATTGAAATGAGTGAAAATGGAAAAACACCATTCCAACACTTATGAGATACAGCAAAAGCAGGGTTAAGAGAGAATGTAATACCAAAAAAAATTGCCTACATCAATCAAGTAGAAAGATTTAAAGTAAACAACCTAATTGGTGCACCTCAAGGAACTAGAAATGCAAGAAGAAACCAAACCCTTATTAGTAAAGAAATAACAAAGATCAGAGCAGAACTAAATGAAATCATGACTTAAAAGTTACAAAGAATCAATATAATGAAACAGATTTCTTTTTAAAAAAGAAAAAATTAATGAAGCGGTAGCTAGTCCAAGGAAAAAACAAAAAAGAGACAGAGAAGAACCACATAAAATCAGAAATGAAAAAAAAGAGACATTAAAGGAGATACCACAAAAAATGCAAAGTATAATTAGAGACTATTTGTGAACAACTATACTCTAGCAAATTGGAAAACCTAGAGAAAATGGATACCTTCCCAGACACATACAATCTACCGATTGAACCAGGAAGAAATAGAAAACGTGAACAGACCAATAAAAAGTAATAAGATTGAATCAGTAATCAAAAGTCTTCTAACCAAGAAAATTCCAGGACTGAATGGCTTTACTGCTGAATTCTAACCAGTCTTATAAAAATGAAGTAACTAAAACCAATTCTTCTAACATCATTCCAAAAAATTAAAAAGGATGGAACTCTTCCTGATTCATTTTATAAGAACAATATTACCTTAATACTAAAACCAGACAAGGACACAACAAAAAAGGAAAACTACAGGCCAATGTGTCTGATGAAAATAGATGAAAAATCCTTAAAAAATGCCAGCAAATCAAATCTAACAACACGTCAAAAAGATAATACACTATGATAAAGTGGGATTTATCTCAGGATACAAGAATGTTTTCAACATGCACAAATCATTAAATGTGATACATCACATCAATGGAATGAAGGATAAAACCCATAGGATAATCTCAATAAATGCAGGAAAAAGCAAATTACGCACAATAAAGTTCATATGTGACAAATCCACCAATAACATCATACTGAATGGGAAAAAGTGGACAGTTTTTTCTCTAAGAATTGGAATATGACAAGGACTAGAAATGCTAGAACAATCAGGAAGAGAAATAAATAAAAGGCAACCAAATTAGCAAACAAAGTCAAATTATTTCTCTTTGCAGACAAGATAATCTTACACACATACATATATATGTGTGTGTATGTATAAACCTACACATTTCACCAAAAAGCTCTTATGCCTGGAACACAAACAACAAAAAAATGAACAAATGAACAAACACCCCCCCCACAAATGCACAAATAACCTCATTAAAATGTAAGTAAATGATCTGTATACGCATTTTTCAAAAGAAGACAAATGACTAACAGATATATGAAAAAATGCTCAACATCACTAATTATCAGTGAAATGCAAATGAAAACTACAATGAGATACTATCTCACTCCAGTTAAAATGGCTGTTATCAAAAAGACAAAAAATAATAAATGCTGGTAAGATGCAGAAAAGGAGAACTCTTACACACTGTTGGTGGGAATGTAAATTAGTATAGCCAACAAAGAAAACATTATGGAGGTTTCTTAAAAAAAAAACAAAAATAACACCACTATATGATTCAGCAATCTCATTACTGGGTAGTGATATTTGAACTCCTTTGTCTACTGCAACACTATTCACAATAGCCAAGATACGGAATCAACATAAGTATCCATCAACAGAGGGATAGATAAAGCATATGTGGCATATATACAAAATTGAATGCTATTCAGACCCACAAAAAACAAAATGTTGTCATTTGCAGCAACAGAGAGGGAACTGAAGACCATCATGTTAAGGGAAATAACCCAGGCGCAGAAAGGCAAATATATATTCTCACTCATGGGTGGGAGCTAAAAAAGGTGATCTCATGGAGGGAGAGAGTTAAATGATGGTTCCCAGAGGGTAGGGAGTGTGGATTACAGGGAGGAAGAGAGGTTGTTCAATCAGTACAAACATACGGTTAGATGGAAGGAAAAAGCTCTAGTTTTCAATAGCACAGTTGGGTGCTATAATTAGCAATCATTTATTGTATATTTAAAAATAACTAGAGAAGAAGATTTGAAATGTTCTTAATACAAGGAAATGATAAATATTTGAGGTAATGGGTATCCTAAATACCCTGATTTTACACATGGTATGCATGTATCCAAAATATCACATTTATTCCGGAAATATGTGTGATTATGACATTAATACAATATTAATTTAAAAACCTTTTTGAGGATCTAGACAAATTCATTCTAAAATGTCTATGAAAGAATAAGGATCTACTAATAGCTTAGTTAATTTTGAGGAACATTTTAAAGAGAAATTCTTACCCTAGCAGATATGAATACATATTTACAAAGCCATGGTAATTGTTTTAAAAATCACAATATGGTATTGTTGCATGAACAAACAACATTTCATTGGGAGAAGATATTTTAGCATCAGAAACCTACAGGGGATTAATTTATAGAACTCTCCATACCATGAGTGGGGTGCAGGCTCCAGACTGGATCCCAAAGCCTTGTCTAGGTGAGGATTGTAAAGTGTCAAAAGAGGTGAGCTGAGCCTAAAGCTTGCCTGGTCTACTGGTCAAACTTTGACTTGAGAACTGACGTCTGAAACTTACCAAGAAAGAAAGAAGCATACATTTGAATGAAAACTAAAGTTAGTTAATAGACTAATAATTTGAACACAATAGAAGTATTGTTATATAGTGAAATTGAAGTTCAGAGAGATAAAATTAGTGAGAATAACCAACTTCTAGAAAAACTGATTTTGGGAAAAAAAAATACAAAGAAAAAAGTACAAGGAAAATGACGGCAGAGAGTTAAATGATGGTTACCAGAGGGGTAACCATTAGGAAAATAAAATAAAATTAAGAATTGTAGACCATGAACTTTAGTATAGGAAAGAACTTGGAATTTACAAAATACTAATATAACTATAACATAGTGGGCAGAAATATATAAATTAGACATTTTAACTAGAGATTTTGTACTAGATTCAGAGGAATAGATATGTCATACAAACCAAAAATATTCAATATTTAGAAGATTCAAAACCACAACAATTAAGCTAAAATACATAGAGAGAGAAAGAGGGAGAGAAGGAGGCTGTAATGAAGTGCCTGACTCCATTTTTGATGTTTGATTGCTGACAGCTTTTAATGACCACATTTTTCCTTTCCTTTCCTGCTCCACATTTGGTCAAGCAGATGAGAAATCCAGGTGTCCCCTTCTTTAGTGCCAGTCAGTGGTAAGTTAAAGCCACATAAGTCTTGGGCAGTATGTATGAGAACTCTCAATTCAGCCCCACTCCTTCACCATAATAAAAGTCACACCAGTCTCCTTTCTCTGCTCTCTCAATCCGGTTTTGGACCTGGTTAGGAGTGTATCCTCCCCGCAAAACCCCATTATGTGATAAACATTTTATACCCATCGGTGCATGTGTGGTGTCATTAGTTTGACATCTGAACCAAATTTGCGATATGTGTATGGAGGAGGAAGGTCCACACAGGGATGAAGAAAATTTTACAATCAACAAGAAAAAATTTTAGTCTTTTCAAACAAACATATAATATATATATAAATTATATAGAATATAGAAATTAACCACAAACATGGCCTCAAGATAGTCTCAGTGTATTTTTAAAATTCCATATTATTCAGATTATATTGACTTGCTATGATTCAATAAAATTAGAAATCAAGAGTAAAAGAATAACTTAAAACTTTCTCTTTCTCTGGATGTTAATAAACCTACTACTAAATAACCTTTAGATTGAACATTATGATAAAGGGAAAACACTTAGACCTAAATGACCTTGAAAATACAACCTATCTAATGTGTTGAACTACAGCAGGCGTGTTTAGAAAAACAATAATAACATTAAATGTAATAAAGACTGAAAATAAATTTGAAATAATATTACACATGCAGCAATAGGGTAAAAAGGCTGATTCCTTAATGAGACTTTGTGGAAAGGAAATACTCCTGAGCAGTTCCAAACAGGCTTGAGAGAGCAGAGACCAACAAATAACTTAGGAAAAGAGCAGCATAATATGCTCATGCGATATATGGAAAATAAGAATAAACATAAGAATAAATCATAATGAAATAAAGAAAAAAAGATTAATAATAGTAAAATTTGTTTTTTTGAAAATATTAATAAGAATGACCATCCTCTGGAAAAACTGATCTTGAAAAAAAGAGAAAAGATGCAAATAACAACAAAAAAGTAGAAACATCATAATTTTAACATGAAATAATAAAGAGAATATGAAAATCTATATCCAATTATATTTGAAAACCTAAATGACTTCAATAAATTTCTGGAGAAAGCCTGTCCTGCAGGCTTTTGCAGGTGCAAAAAGGAAGAAAATATGCATACTATTAAAACTACTAATGAACTGAAACTCAACCAAGCCCTTCCTCCCAGCAACAAAAGATTCTACAGGCGAACTGTACCAAGCTTTCAAGAAAAACAGTATTCATTGCTTTTAAAGTTTTTATATAAAACAGAAAAAAAAGACAAATCTTATTAACTCATGTTATGAGGTTAGTATAAATTTGATTAACAAGTTGAAAAATAAGAGAAAAAGAAAATTCTAGAGGAATTTGATCAATTCTTTACGTTGTTGCAAAAGTACAAATAAACCATTCATTAACTGGATTCAAATGTGTATTTTAAAAACTGATCAAGATGGGTCCATCTCAAAAAAGTAAGGAGATGTGAACATCAGAAAATCTAGTAGTACAATTTACTACATTAATTGACCAAAGGAGAAATAATTTTTGATTATCAGAATTAATAAAGAAAAACTTTAATAAAGATCAATTCAGATTTATTACAAAATCTCCTAAACATAGAAAACAAAGTTGCTGGATATAAGGCCAGTTTACAGAAATGAAGTTAATTCATCTGTATTACAACTTACTAGAATATAAAATAGAAAGTAAGAGACCAATCACACTAAAAACAAAACTATAAAATTGTAGGAGTTAATCTAATGAAGAATGTGCAACATCTTTATAAAGAAACAAAAGTCTATTAAATGATATTAAGGAATACCTAAGTAAATGGTCAAAATACTGACCCGTGTTCATGGATGGTATGATTAATAATATAAGTATGTCGATTTTACTAAAGTAGCATATAAATTCAATGCAACTGCAATCAAAATTGCAAACATTTTTAAACAAGATATTGAAACATTGATTTTTATGTGTTTGAAAAAATAGGATCTTAAAAATTCTGGATTTTTTAAAAATAAAGTAAAGCCTCCCCAATTCTAACATATACTACCAAGTCAGAGTTCTAGTATAAAAGCCCAGTGGAAGCAAAATGAAAGGTCAGAACAGATCTGGTGTATCCTGGAATTTGGTTTATAACTGGAGCAATGCCTCAAATGAATGAAGATAAGACAGGCCTAAACGTGAAGAGTAAACTCAAAAGCCAAAACAAAACTTAATCTGAGACATGACTATAGCTCTGAAGATAGCAAGGGCTTCAAAAACAAGGGCAGAACATTAATGAGTAAATCAAGAGATTTAACTACATCACCACTAAGGATTTCTGCTCAAGAAAGGATAAATAGACAAAGTTAACTTGATGGTGAGAAACGGAAAAAGATATTTACAATGTAAAAAAACCCCACAAAAGATTAATATCTAAAATATACAATGAATGTCAACAGAAAGAAGACAGGAAAACCAACTGAAAAGTGAAAAACTCACAGAGGGAAACGCTGGATGAATTATAAGAACAAGACATGATGCTTTGAAACGGAGTCTCTGAATCATTTAACTCAACCGTTTCATGAGATCATCACCCCTCTTTCCACAAAACGTAGAGTGTGCTTCAAAATCAAATGCTTATGTACAAATACAGTAAAATACAGGAGGCGGCTAAATTTTTGCTTGGAAGTAACTGCTCCTGAAAGATTAACCATTTCAGCAAATATGCACTTAGCACCTACTATAGGCTTGGCAAATTTTGTGTGCTGGGGATAAAATTCCACTCTTGTGGCATTTATATTTTAGTTAGAGAAAGTGCTCTAAGATTCATTTTGATAGATATTGGTTTTATCTCAAATATCTACAGAAGTACTTTACACACAGTCGAATATTAAATAAATACTATTGACTGAATAATACATGATTAATGACGCCCTGACCTCCTACTAAAATGTAATTCTTGGTGGCCCCAGTTGAGTTAGATCCTTTAGTAAAAACTTCAGCAGGTTAGTACCTTTCTCCCATTCTTGCCTCTGTGCTTCCTATGCTTTAGTTCAATGTCTAATTCCACAGAAATGTCTCACAAGGCAGCTATATGGTATAATGATTTATTTAGTTTCACATCCTATCTCTGTTACCTACTATGTGTGTTTTGTCAGGTTAAATATTCTGATGCTCACTTTTCCCATCAGTAGAAAAGGGGTAATGACACTTGCCTCAGAGGGTGGCCATACAGTTTAAGAGTGATTAAACACACACACACACACACACACACACACACACACACACACAGAGCTTGGCATGGTTCCCGGCATGGAAGGCACACTCTATAAATGGTAGCTATTATCAACAATTATATCTCATTAAATGACATTACTAATGAGTGAATCACAATGGAGAAAACAGCAAAGTACAGCCCTACATGGAAACTTCATTTTTAAGCACAGTCTGTCCTTTAAATCTTTGGGCACATTTCTCCTATGCAAAATCTCTTGGTTAAGGTGCAAGAGATCAGCAAGTGTGGATGATCTTTTGGGTTTAATGCCTTTTCTTATATTGAATCTATACATTCATGAATTGCTGAATATGAGAGCCACGTCTTCAATTAAGGAACTATGCTTTCTATTTTTACCTCTCTGGCCTATTCTAGCTTTCCTTTCAGTAAAAGAACTTGAGACAAGGGATTACATGCAGGTAGTTTGTTTTGGAAAGTGATTTCATGGGGCATTAACTTTCTTGCACTTCCAAGCTGTGCTTGCATTAACGCCTAGAAGTTCCCTTTCTTTAAACACCACCTTGGAGGCCTTCTGACCTGCACAGCATGGCTTGAATTGATAATTGGCTAATATAGGTTTGCCTTTTCTTTTTTCAAAGTTCTTAAGAAGTTAACAAAAGGATTACTAATAGGACATTATCTCTTTTGACTTTCAGGTTGCTCTTGTGTGAGAGCCTGGTGGTTCCTAAAAGTGTTTCACGTTGTGGAGTTGAAAAGCTCCAGAGCACAAAGCAAGTAATATTTGGAGTAGCTGAGACAAGATTCTGTCAGGGTTCCTCCTTGTATTGCTGTTAACTGCAGTGACAATTAGAATAAAAGATAGGCCAAGGGAGGGGGTCCAAGAGAAGTCCAATACTATTCCTTTCTAACTATTTGTAAATATAGTCCTCTATTTTGGATGCTGCCACACATGCTCCAGTACACTTGTTCTGTTACAGAACCATGAAATCAGAGCAGAAAAGGACTTTGAAGGCTTTTGCTTTGCCACTGTCTCAGTGGTCTGTATTGATGAGTACCAATATATTAAGACATTCAATTGGTGAATAAAGTCCACATTTGTAAATTTTCTGCCATTTGGGTTAGGCAACACTCCAAGGGGCCTTATGTAGTAACTGAGGAACATCTTTGGTGCAACAGAGGTAGGAGAAGTGGGATTCTGGGCCACGTGTTCATAAAGTTGCCTTGCACCCTCTGGACCTGCTTGCACACAACCCATTATACAATGGATCACGGCCTCATTCACCCAAACTTATAACTCAGTGGTTGGGATAATATTCAGCTCAGAAAAGGCTGCATTGGTGGCCTATTCTCCTATGTCACATAGTTAAGGTGTTTTCCCACTAAGGATTAGTAGCAAACCAGGAACTGATTTTCAAAATGAAAACAGTTGTTTGAATCATGACTCTCTTATTGGCACCTGTCAGGCACTGTTCCGTATCAGAATCCAACACAGATACCATTGGATCTGCTGTGTCCTATGTCCCATGTGCCAAGGCAGCTTGTACTGGAGGGAAGAGCTTCTGTAATGCCTTCTCTTGGTCTGACACGTGCCCCAAATTGGCAACTTTCTGTGTCATCAGAAAGTATTTTAGAAGTATTCCTAAGTGCGATATTTCCACTGTCTCTAAAATTCAGAGGCTTACTACATGCTGAACCACTATTTAGTAGTAAAAATACAAGGTGCAACAAGTTCTCTTTTATCCTAGAGGGTTAGCTTAAGGCTTGAGGATGTCCTCCAGACCTTTTGATTTCTAGAATTTCATTGAGATAGCAGGCTCAAAAGTGGTAGATTATCTGGTCTCATATTTTTTTTTAAACCCATCCTATTATTTCTTCCTTCTGAGGCTTCTGACTTCTCCCTCAATCCTCTGCTAAAGCACCTCTGATAATCTCTATACCATTTTTGCAGACCAAGCTTCAAGTTGTCATCCTGGAAGCATATTGAGACTGATTCTAGCTTCTTTGCTAAAACATTAAATCCTAAAACATGAATGTTTTGATGTCAATACATTCTCTCCCATGCAGCCTAAAAGCTTAAAAGTGAGACAAAAATGCTCCTATCTCAGGTCTTGAAATGCCGTTGATTTTTTTTTGTTTGTTTGTTTGTTTGTTTTTTGAGACAGAGTCTCGCTCTGTCACCCAGGCTGGAGTGCAGTGGTGCGATCTCGGCTCACTGCAAGCTCCGCCTCCTGGGTTCACGCCATTCTCCTGCCTCAGCCTCCCGAGTAGCTGGGACTACAGGCGCCGCCACCAAGTCCAGCTAATTTTTTGTGCTTTTAGTAGAGACGGGGTTTCACCGTATTAGTCAGGATGGTCTCGATCTCCTGACCTCGTGATCTACCCGCCTCGGCCTCCCAAAGGGCTGGGATTACAGGTGTGAGCCACCGTGCCCGTCCGCCATTGATTTTTTTTTTTTTTTTATCAGGACTTTGATATTAGCTTATAAAAGTTATTTAACCCATACATTCTGTCTCTTTTGAAACGCCACTCTTAGCAGTTGAACGCAGGGCCTAATTTTCAGCACACTTTTCTCTGCGGTTGCAGGTGACAAAGTCCTCTCTTAGATTCTTATGGCTGTTGTAGTGTTCCAGCTAAACCCTAGTGGCAGCCTTAATAATGACAGCATAGCATGTGATGGGATAGTATGCCAGGAGTTATCAGCATCTCTCTTACTACTAGATGGTGTTTGTATCTCTGTGTGTTTGGTGAATGATCCAGTCCAAAATCTCATCCTAATGGTCTGCTTTCCAGGGCCACTTGTTTCTTAGCATGTGATCAACCAACGAAATATAGCTCAAGGCAAGGGCTTATGTTCAGATAGTTTATTTTGAGAATGGACCCCAAAGAACCAAAGTGGTGGATTAGGAAGCATGAAATAGGGAAGAAGAAAAGACAGTAAAGGATGCATTATTAGGTTGGTCACCACTGTGGGAAACTGGGGCTTGATTCCACCAGGACCCTCTGAGGAGCCCTACAGAATTGCCTCAGAATTGTCACCTGTGAGAAAGAAGAGAGGAGTTTTGTCCATTTGATGTTATCCTCCATTGATGAGTTTTTGCCGTTGGCCTTTAATTTCCTTATACTTCCGGGTTTCACACGGGTGTCCAATGGTTTCCCCAAGGAGTCCCACATTGTGGAGCAAGATTACAACACAGGGACAGTGCTGCAGCATGACTGGAGTGTAAGATGGGGTAAAAGGCTGTAAATTGGGCACAAGAAATGACCAATTATACTCCCTTCTTTCTATTAAAACATTCCCCAAGTTGAGTTATTCATTTTTAGATTCTGCTCCAGGTGCCTCATTAATGTTTTTGTTGTTGTTATTGCTGTAGAATCATAAAACATTGGGGCCAAAGGAACCTCTGATAAATTATGAGGACTCTTTTATACAGATGACGATACTGAGGTACAAAAAAGCTTATGAATTCTGACAAATATCACAGCATATCAGTGCTAAAATTAGACTTGGAGCCCGGGATTCTTGGTTACCTGCATTTGTTCCTTGAAACTTCCAACATCTTGGAGTTCAAGAGGTCATGTAATTGTTTAATATGCAAACGATCTACATATTTACTTGTGGTCTTTTCCTTTGAGAATAACTACAGTAATGCTACTTATGTTTATTCAGTACTTCACATTTTGTCGAGCAATTTCTATACTTCAGTCCATTTAATCCTCACAGGAACCTTATGAGAGTTGTGTTATTGTCGCTTCATAGAGTACGAAATAGAAGTTTAGAGAGTCAGTTATCTGCCCATGATCTTAGTTAGCAAATATAATTCTGTCTTTTGAAATAATTGGAATTTTGTCTTGTGAATTCCTTTATTATAAGCTATGGGAAGATGCTTTATAAATGCTAAAGGAGTACACACATATAAAATTATGTCATTGTTGAGAAATATTTAATCTTTGATGAAAATGTGTGGTGTCCAAATATAATCATACCCAAACACAGGCATATACACACAAAGCAGAATAATTATTAATTTAAAATATGTAAAACTCCTGGCACCATTTGTAGCATAATTGTTGTTTATTATATCTTTTTTTATTTAAAAAATTATTGAGTACTTATTGAATACCTGGCATCATTCACAACACTGTAGATCAAAGTCAGAACAAAGTCTTGCTTTCATAGAGCTTATTATTAATATTAAAAATTCATGTAATTTATTATTTGCATCAATGACTAGAACTCAAACTTACATCTTGTGTGCTGTGATTTTTTTTTTTACTGAGACAAGCTATGAAAGAAGAAATGACTTTGGCACCTAGAACAGGTAGGTGAACTGGAGTACACATTCTGTACATTGTAGGTTATTTTCAAAATTGCTCCTCATGATGGAGGGAGACCAACAAGAGGAAATCAGGTGAAACAAAGAACTTCTGCTTCAAGCACCGAGTTTCCTTACCATTTTCACATAAATAAAATCACACTCTCATCTCCATTCCTCTTACACCAAGTTCTCAACTCTGCTCAGCCACCAATAAAAGCATCGTCCTCATTTCTAACTTCCAACACTTGCCTACTACTTTTGCCAGCTTGTGGTTACCTATGGAAGACATTTTATGGCCTGAAAATGTCTGGCTTAAGAAGCTCCCCCCGCAAATATGCATAGCAAAACTGATGGTAACATATGGCCCTATATTTTTTCCCTTCTTGCCAGTTCACTAAAATAAATTTACTTTCAATTTACATATTCTTGTCTACATTTCAGAGATTTAAATATATTTGTAAGGTCTGTCCTGTCTATCTTTTTCTGAGATTATGCAACAGCTTTGCATGCTGTTTAGGAAATAACAGAAACTTTTATGATTTTTAGAATCTTTCATTTCCTAAGAAATTTAGAAAAGCTTATGAGATCAGAAAGAAAAAGGCCGAAATGTTAAATTGTGTAAAATGTGTAATAATTATTTCTATAAGCTAAGTAGTAATATAGTTTTCCAATTTGAAAACAAATCTACTGTCTATAAAACTCTAAATAAATATTCTATTAGATAGGTACATACTATATACAATTCCCTCTAGATCCTTTAAACAAAGGGCATATTTTTAAGATTTATTGAACTATAAAGGAGAACATGGTGGGAATTTTTAAGTGAAAGTAAACCTTATTATGGACCTTTGAATTTGCTAATATGGAAATACTATTATTTTTATCCAGAGACGAGACTCTTGTTCAGTGAGAAAAACTGGCAGGCTCTGTGAGAATGTTTAAAAAAACTGGCTTCCCTCTTGCAGGGTCCAGCCTTAACCATTCTTGAGATTTTCATCGACAACGTACTGAATGCGGAAAGGAGTGGTCCTGTAGACAAAGAGTACCCCGTGCCTGTAGCAAGAGTGATCCAAATGTGAAAGGAGGGGACACTTAGCTAAGTTTTGCTTGCTTCCAGTGTAGATTCTCTTGTGGAGAACAGAGCTGTGACTAGGTCTTTATAAATCCATGATAGGGCTGGGTCATCAGCCACCCTTACTGATCATGTGGCTACACTCTAGGGAACCATTATTAAGGGACCCTTGCCTTTGCCCTGAAAAATCATATGGCAGGTAGTATTAAGGATGTTTATGAGGTCAAGAGTAAAGTGAGATATTTTAAGGTAATTTTCAGAACAGTGGTTCTTAACTGGAAGCAGTTTTATTTTTTCAGGGGACATTTGACAGTGCCTTAAGTTGTTACAACTGCCTGACGGGGGCAACTGGCATCTGGTGGGTAGAAGCTACAAGTGTTGCTCAACACCAGAACAAAGAAATCTTGGTTTAGAGTTTTGCTTTCTTTTCTTCTGTTTTTGCTATTTTTGTTTGATGTCCCAGTCATGTTAAAATATAAATATAGCTTATTGTTACTGAGTAATGTGTGTAGAGGCACTCCTTATTTTATACCATTTCAGATTTTACTCCATTCTCTCCTTCTTTGCTAAACCTCTTCTTGCATCTCTCTCCATTTCAGACCCTAACGGTAGCCCATTCCTGACCCCATTCCTAAGCATCATCTCATACCTGAGTTTCAACTACAGAATTGGATTCACATATATTGTAGTTTAAAAAAAAGTTGAAAGTCGAGTGGCTTAGTCTTTAGACCACAAAATGGTTTCATCGAGTATGATATACCCAAGCTATGATATGTCCATGCAGCAGAAGGAATTAATGCATGTTACCTGTAATATTCAAGTGACTTGTACGCCTTTCTTTTCATAGTATTTGGCATTATTGGGTAACCAATCTTCTGACAGAGGAAATGCCTATTGCTGCACCAAATTTGCTGCACATATTTATGTATATGTAGGGCATTAAAAGAAGGAGATACGTAATTAATAAAAAAGAGTGATTATTTTATTTAAAATGCAAAAGAATATGGCAGAGCATCAAATAACTTTCCTTTTTGCAAAACAGAATAGATAATAAAATGTTATCAAAGAAGAGAAGTAGAGTAGAATTTTTCTCCAGATTTTCAGAAAGGCATGTATTTCTTAAATTGGTAAAACTACCAAGTCTCTGCTGTTTAGGAAAAAACAGAAACTTTTATGATTTTTAGAATCTTTCATTGACTTGTGGTCAAAAGGTAGAATTAATACAGAGTAGAAGAAAAATTCTAAGACTGGATGGTGATTTGCAATTGCAAAGAAAGAGTTTTACATTTAAATTATACTTAGAGACATAGAAAGACAAGATTAAAGCCACAGTGAGGGAGCGGTGTTGCTGCATGCGTGCTCAATCACGAAGGTTTAAAAACAGTATAATTAAGCTTGCCATCTCAAAGACAGTAGTGTGTCTGATTATGGGGAAGAGTCTTATTGTGAGAGATGGAGCAGATGTTCATGCTTGTGAGACATGGAGACAGAGATGTCTGATTTTGAAAGATCAATACTTTATGATTGTGAAGTTTGACATTTCTAATCTGATAAAGAAAAGTATCTCCCACGTGATACAGCATTCTCGGCTCCTTTTGAAAAACAGCACTTAAGTATTATTTCTCTTGTGGGTAGGGAGACAACAATGACTATCATATTATGAAACAATCCTTTTCTAGGCATTTTCACTAGAATATAACATCCTAAAAATGCAGAGAGAAAGAAAAGAATAATGAGAGCTGAGGGTCCCTTTTGCTTTAAAAATTCTTTTGGAAGGATGGTCTCATCTTCTGATCTCAGGGGTAAATCACACACATATTTTTCCATTCCAAATTAGAATGCATTACCTATAGTAACCTGTTCTGATTACTCCTGTCTTCACCCCAAACATAATCCATCTAAAGGGAAAGGGAATACATGCATAGTAGCCAGTGGAGTATTTTTGTTTTAATTATACTTTAAAATTTATCTAAGCCACTTTTTGTAATTGCTTGCTTCAAACAAATGAGCCCAGCCAATTTGCCCTAGGAGACAAGAAACGCTTCATGTCCTGAGGACTTTCTGTCTTCCATAGAGAGTTGAAATTTGGCATCACACAGCCGCTTCATAGCCAAGAAATTAAGGGATTTTCTATTTCAATAGCTAGCTGCATTCAGAGATGTTAGCCTGTTAGGAATGTGTGTCTACAGTCGATAGCACCTAGGACTGATAGCAAATCAGACGTGTTAGAGAATTTTCTCAAAAATTGCCACAGCTGCTGTGTTTCTGCTAGAAAATAAATAACAAATATATTGACATGCCTTTTCCTTAGAACAGCAGCTGTACTGATCAATGTTGTTAAAAGGGCTGTCTGGCCAAGCCGGGGGTTGCATGTGACAGTCTGAGTTGGTGTCACGGACCCTGATGTTCTGTTATTCTAATTTGCAAATGAGAGCCTAATCTCCCAAGTTGAATTCTTTAGATTCTCTTCTACCTTGACACTAAAACTATCTGCCATTTGGGGATTGATAACGTGTACCTTTTATGTGTTTTCTCATCATTGACATTTCCTGAGCCAACCTGTTAGGGAGTTGGCCAAGGGAGGGAAAGGACTCCCCTGCCCTCACCACCCCCCTCTCTTTTTCTTCAAACAGGCAATGAAAACATTTTGCATAAACAAATTCCTAGTCATAACTAATCATATGAAAGCTGACAAAAGTATATTATCCTACACTATGAAAATACTAATCAAAGCAGCTTGTCAATTGTTAAAGTTAATGATTTAGATATGCAACACTCTGACTACATTTTAGTAGGTAATTACATAATTATGCACAGGTTAGCACAATCAAAAATAGCAGTTGCCTCCTCAGTCTTTAACCTGTGTTAGAGTACTGACTCTTATTCTGGAAATGATTGTTTCTTATGATGTTTCAGAGCATGGACATGGCACCACTGGCTGTTTTGTTTCGGAAGGATTTCTGTGTATCTAGGCTTATCTCTCTAAAGGTTCAAGATCAGAAGGGGGTTTGTCTGTTAGTTCACAATCAAATTTGTAGCTGACACACTGTATTTACAAGTTTTTTTTCCTTCTTTAGCACAAGTAAGGCTTATCATTAGTTACAGGATGATCCATTCTAGTTTATAATGCCCCATAGTGCTCTCAAACTTCAGATACAAATACAAAATATCTGTTAGATTATATATTTAAAACATTTCAGCACAACTTTTCCCAACAAAATTTTTGGAAAGCAAATCCTTTTTTTTTTTTTTTTTAAACTGATTTGTACTCTACTGTTGAAATCATGTCTCAAATAGGAAAAAAATTCTCTAGAGGATTGACTTAGGATATTTTATCATGCAGGGCATTGAAGTCTGGGATATTTTCTAGGACTTTCAAAAATATGTAGCATTATTTAGCTTTGGATTCTCTGCCTCAAGCCCCAAATTTGGGGAGAAAGGAAGAATGGAAGGAAACTTTATCAGGTACATTCTCGTTTTCTCCTTTTTCTTGTTCTTTGCCTCTTTCCATTTTTTCCGTTTTATTGAGTTCATACCATGTTTGAGGAGACATAAAACTTCAGGGGGATAGAAAAATGAAAAGCAACACAATATGAAACTTCAGAGAGGCCTCATATAGTTAGAAAAGACATGTAGACAGACACTGTCTATGAGGTAGGTCCTAGAATAGAAGTATAAATAGGAGTTTATGAAAGTGGAGGTAGGAACACTTAAGTTTGCCATAGGGAGAAGTGGCGGTTGAGAAAGCTCCAAAAAAAGAAAATTCTTTATCTGAATCATGAATATTCCAGGCAGAAAGTGTTTTTTGGGGAGCAGGGGAAGGGAGGACATTCAGGTAGAGTAAATAGCCTGTGCCAAGATACGGAAGTCCGAGAACATTATAGTATTGGGTCTGGAGAACTTTGGTATATCCAGAACTTAAGTGTAGGAACATAAAGGAGACATTCAGGAAAATCTCTTATGGGGCCTAATAGTTCTGAGACTATAACACAGTACTTTTTTTCCCCCCATTTTACATGAACATATGGGATTAATAAACAATGACTATTTTTCTAAATCAAGATGTGTCAGTCTTCATGTTCCTTTCAAAAGATAAAGTCAGTGTAACCCCTATAAATTCCCTACATAAAACCTTTTGTTCATGCTTCTTTTTCTTTGTGTTTCTGTGAAATAATAGGGATAAACTTGCTCCACTGTGTCCTAAATTGGTTAACAACTTTTGATTAGATATTATTAGTTAATAATTTCCGCTTATGGCGGCATTGGATCAAATTAATGATCAAATTAATTAAACCCATTGGCATCCTTTTTCAGCCATGAGAAACAGGATATGAGATGAAATGTATACACTAGTGCTTTATTGTAGGATGCAATTCTGGAGCAGCAGGAATGAAGGGAAATGGGAAGTTAGGAAGGACTAAAGGGAAAGCAAATGTAATGCGATATAGTATTGAGGTGGCCACAGCTTCAAAAAAACAGACATTTACTTTGAGGACTGCTCTGGAGAGTCATATGACATCATGTGCCTTGTATCTCCTGCAAAGGGAAGAAAGGAAGAGGAATTTATCTTCTGGATTCTCCTGTTTACTGTTCAAGGTGTGCCCCATGGGGTATTAACTCCTGCAATCTTCCAGGTTGTGTTGGCAGCACATGCATTATATAGTCTTGCTATAGCCTGATTCCAGAAAGAGAATATGGAACATGGTATAGCCCAATGCATATGGAATAGAGACTCTTCTGAGAAAAAGGAAGTAGCTTGAGGAGTTTTAGAAATGATTTTTTTAGCCAAAATTTTATCATGCTGAAAGCTATTATGGACAGGAAGGAGCACGTACATTGAATGGTATATTAATTTACTAACCATATGTGTTTCAAATGTTTCTAGGTCAGATTTAGTCCCCGCAGTGCAGTTGTAGATTAAGACAGACTGGAGGGAATGCAATCCCCTGAACAGATTTAATTAGCATAGGACCCTGGGATGATGTGCACTGTGTGTGGCTCAAATGCCTCTGACTGCATATTGCATGGCTGAAGGTCACTTCCAAGCTGACAACTAATGTTAAAAACATTGATCAGAATGGCTTTTTCCCTTGTTAACAGAGGTACTCCCCATCAATTCATCATAATATGTCCTCTCTTTTTAAATCTCTGTGTACAAATGTTAAAATTTTCAAAACCAAGTTTCAAAAATGACAGTAATTTTGTAAATGCCGTCACAAAAATAGAGTGAATTTTCAATGCAGGCTGATCATTTCCTTTCAGGCATAATTCTTGCAATGTAGGTAGCCAATCCTGAGTAGATAGGATTAGCCACAGATTGTGGAACTCAGACTGAATGAATTATTTTTTTCTACTAGGGTTACTTGAGATAAATGAAAAAAAAAATTACACTTCCATATTGGAATATGAATTCTTAAAATTAATATGTACACACACACACACACATATATATATTTGAAATGTGTATTTTGATGTCTCTCTCACTAATATGTTAATTTTGATTTAGAAGACAAGAATATGATTTCAACTTTGCAAATGACATTTAAGAGATTATTTCTTAGACTTGGGAGGCAAGACTGAAGAAAATGCTAATAGCTACGTATAGTGTGTTTGTAATCTATTTTGAATTTCTGTTTCAGTCAGATTTGAAATGTTGATGTATTATTCTTCTTTGCATTGTATTGAACATATTTGCTGCTCTGCTCACAAATGCTAATATTTCTGTGAAACATAGAGCCTGGCTCCTGCAGCTTTGGCTTCAGGCATCACCTCGTTATTTTTTTCAGCTTCTTATTAGAAAAAAAATCCTGACCTCTTACCTAGGTCTCACTATCTACTTAGTACTTGTGAAAGGGCAACCCATCTCAAGGCTTCTGTATACCTGCTGTGTTTCTAAATCACCTTATATTCTTATCTTTTTCTTTTCTATCTCAGAATAGAAATGTACACACAAAGTACCATCTTTCTGTTATCTGTCCCCTAGTTAGCAAAGAGCCCATGATAACTTACCTTCACTTAAAAGATGGCTACCTTCACAGTATTATTACTGATGAGAAGAAATTTTCCTAGTATTAATCTCCCTTTTTCTACCACTCCTCTCACTTATCGTTCCTTGCTAATGCCTACTAATTTGTATTTCTTAGAAAATACAATTCCAATATTACATATCCTATGTGTTTTTAGCGAGCCTTGTTTGATTCACCCAACTCCTAGTTTTAAATCTGAGTTCTGTGGAAGAATAAACTTTTTCTTCTTACATTTAGACATATTTTGAACATAACATGTCAAAACTGTTTTTAAATGAAGGGTTTGGTCACAGCAATGAATACTGAAGTCTTTCTATTAATGTAAATCTTTCCTAGGGCCCACACCTTCAGATGCCTTAAAACCAATAGAAGCAAAACATCATTCTAGAACCTGAATTTAAATCATTTCCATACGAATTCAAACCAAGCAGACAATTTTCGCAGATGACACCAAATTTTACAGTTTTTCTTTTCCTTCTTTTTCTTTATTTTTTTTTTAACTTGAATGTGATTGATTTATATAAGGCTTCTATTTTGATTCATGACTATGAATGAGAATCCTTCTAGCACTTGACATCCATGCTTCTGACCAGGTTTGAGGATAGAGTCAAGGGTCTGTGCACTGTGTGAAATAAAAACATCATTATATGCAGATGATAGTTCCATCAGAAGCCAAACTGCCCACTACAAAGGAGTAACACTATGAGATGAGATAGGAGCTGTTTTAAGGGAAAAATAAAGGCTTCGATCAGTAAATGGGTAAAAGATTTATTATAAGTGACTCCTAGATAATTCTGTTGGGATGCTGTACGATTTCTCATGTCAACATAGTTTCCAGTTTTATCAATGAATAACAGAATAAAGGCAAGCACAAAATCTGAACAGGTAAACTCTAATGTTTACATGGAAGGAAAGGTGATAGAAACATCAGGAACTTCTGCTTTTCCTATCAAATTAAAAAAAAACAAAAAACAAAAAAAAACCCAAAAATAAAAAACACTCTTTTGTGGTTACACTCAAGAACTGTGAAGAATCTAAGATGTTACTCTTACATAATTGCAAGGTGATAAGTTAGACTACCATAGTTTCTGGATGTTGCAAAGCTGCAAGTCTCCTTGGTAAAAGATAAATGACCTTATTACTCATGGCATAACAGGCAGCATGAGGTTCCCACTGTTGGTTCTTCTGACCCCACAAAAGCACTAATAGTGGCCATGCAGAGAGGCTCTGGTGGATGTTGAGGCTCAGGTAGATGCAGAGTGGCTCAGGTGGATATAGCTTTTACCAATAGAGCTACAAAGTTTGTATCATAGCTGAGAAACTCTGAGTTTAGGAAGCCTCAGTCCTTTAAAAGGGACTAATTCAAACTTACCCACACCTTGAGGTTATAAAGAAGAAGGAGGAACTACCTTTAGGTTCAAAGTCCCCAAACAAATAGGGGCCTGAGGAAACAATCATTCAGGGAAAGCCTGAGGCCAATGGGTGACCTTTTGTCTCCTTTGGCTCTTTTACACAAGCTTAACACCACCTCCTGATTTATGGACCTCCCAACATCTAGAGCATTGAGGGTCAGCGGCTTCTTCCTTTGGGTCACATGTATACTCGGTTGTATAGATCTTGATGGTTTGAGACAACCCTGTACCTAACATTACTCTTCCCCTTGGACAACTCATGGCAATCATTGGGGGCATCTCTCACCAATAGAGCTACAAAGTTTGAGTTGCTGTTCTCCAGAAAAGTCTCTGGAATACTCAACTTTTCCTTAAGGCACCTATTCATGTGTCATTTTTTGGAATACACATTCTCTTTTCCATAAAATTTTTTCTTATTCTTCAGAATGCTGGGATTCATAAAGGGAAAGAAGAGTCCACAAAGTATATGCATAAACAAAATGTAAAACGATATATTTAAAATGTTAAAAACTTTAAATTGTATTAATGTCTATTTTATGAAGAAAGATAATTAAAAATTGATTAAACATTGGGGAGAGACCAGATTTTAATAGTGGCATTGATAGAATCCTTATATTTGTGCTTTTAGCAGGATTGGCCACTAAATGATTTCTCCAGCAAAGAAAATCATGAAAGAAGACCAAAGACAGTAATATCTAGAAATAGTAATATCTTTGTTAAATATGAGTGAAATCAGAAACTTAAATACATATATATGCATAGAAGAAATAGACTTTAATTACATATCTAGGCCTTGAAGGCTGGGATACCAATAATTTAACAGGGTTTTCTGGCATTATCTAAGGAAAATCTGTGGGATACCTATTTTCTAAGGTTAAGAGATTTACTTTTCTTTTCTTTTCTTTCTTTCTTTCTTTTTTTTTTTTTTTGAGATAGAGTCTCACTCTGTCACCCAGGCTGGAGTGCAGTGGCGTGATCTCAGCTTGCTGTAGCCTCCACCTCCTGGGGTCAAGCGATTTTCCTGCCTCAGCCTCCCAAGTAGCTAGGATTACAGGTGCCTGCCACCACACCTGGATAGTTTTTGTATTTTTAGTAGAGAAGGGGTTTACTTTTTACCCAAGTCACAATCAGTTGTAGAAAAGTCAGGGAAATGGAGAAATCAGCCCAGATCTCTTGATCTCCTTCATCTAAACAATTCAAATCCAGTCATTATATATCCCCTATATTGGCATCAAACAGGTCTTTTTCATGTTACTTGCCTACTTAAGACCCTTCAATGGGTGACCATTATCTATAATATAAAATATAATTTCTTGAGTAGTGTATGTGGTCTCTCATTATTCAACCCTTGAGGAAATGTTCAGTTTCGTACAGATACTTCCCCAGTTGCACCACACATTACAACTATCTGTCTGTGTTATATATAATTCCCCTGACCATGACTTTTGCATATGTTGTTACCTTAGCTTGGATACCTTACCATTTTACTTGTCGTATTCCTATGACACCCTTAGTTTTTGAAAATCAGCTCAATATTACCTTCAGAAAAAGCTATATTTATTTAACACTGTATATGTAATTTTTGTTCTCTGTATAGGCTTTTATTGTTTTGTCCTTTTCTGTCTTGTCATTTTGCTGGCCTGTTTCTCACACTGTATGCCTAGGGCAAACTTTAGGTCTCATCTTGCAGACATCTTGTTTAGCTTGATGTCTGGTGCACAAGAGTTACAAGATGAAAATTTTTGCAGAAAGAGTGCATGAACAAATCCAGAAAATGTAATTAAGTAAAAAACAATTTCTGGAAACTATTAAGTATATCACATTGAGTCTAGAAAATGGATTCCAATCCAAAGGTTAATTCTGGTTTTAGGGACATCTCCAGAGAAGACTTGGAAGTCCTTCCATCAGAGTAGAGGGAAACTTTTACACAAATTCAGAACTGCCTTAGATGTTACTGATAGGGACAGCAAAGTTGGTGTTGCTGAGTAAAGCAAAAGTCCTTTTTCCCAAACCATTGGTGTTGTCTGGTGTGTCTTTTGAGAAAAAATAAATAAAACATTTAACTGATTACTTAATTTTGAACTGGCTTAGTGTTTTAAAGATATATTCATTATAGTATAAAAGATTGACACTTCAAGGTAGTACTTTTTGCAAAGCACTGAACCAACATAGAAAATTACTGACCTAAATAAGATAGTTAGTAGAAATAGGAAAGATGGGTAAATGTGCCCATAAAATGAAGACAGAGTTCATAATGAAAGGAAGAGAGGAGCATTAGGAGATGACTTATTCATCTTGCATTTTCAGCACCTAGCACAGGGCTTGATACTCGGTAGATGCTCAATATAGTTTTGTTGAATAATTGAATGACTGAGTGAATGAACAAGCCAGGCAGACAGAAGGAGGGAGATATAAAGAGCTGCTATATTTGGGTAAGTTTTCAGTAGAAGAAGATCACAGAATGAAAAATGTTCTACTCTGATCATGAATAAAAAGCAGAGAAATATATGAAATATTAACAAAAGGAGAATAGAATAAGCCTAGATTTTTTCCAAAGGTTTATGTATGTGTAACTTGTCATAAATTCACCAATGTTAAGCATACATTTTGATAGAGTTTTATTCAATTTACAGTTGTTCAAAACCACAATCTAGTTGGAGAACATTTTTATCACTTTGAAAAGTTACCTCATGCCCATTTCAGCCAATCCTCACTCCCATCGCAAGTCCCAGGCAAACACTGATCTGTCTGTTCTCTGCCTCTATTGTAGTGCCTTTTATAGCAATTTCATATAAATGTAATCATACCCTGTGTAGCCTTTCGTGTGTAGCTTCTTTCACTTAGTGTAATGTTTCTGAGGTTTCGTATTGTTGCATGTTATCAGTGACTCATTTCATTTTTATTGTTGACTACTATTCTAAAACATAGATATACCACATTATGTTTTACAATTCACCTTTTGATAGGCATTTGGATTATTTCCAGCATTTTCTATTTGTGACTAATGCTTCTGTGAATATTCATATATAGGCCTTTGCATAGATGTACACTTCCATTTTATTTGGGGTTGGAGGGAAACAGATACTTTTTAGGAAACTCTACTTGCCAAATTGCAAAACTACATCTAAAGTGTTTATGGAAATTTTTTACCCCCAAACTAAAATAGAAACAAGAAGTTGGGGATAGTTGATCATTATGATTATTAAAAGAGCCATATTAAGGCTGTCTTATCTTAATATGTATTGGCTAAGTAATTAAACTTAATAACTAGAGTCAATACAGTCGCTTTTTCTAAACTTGTAAATAGAGATTTGAGAGTCAGAGATTTGGTTCTTTTTCCCCAAATGAAAGCACACTAAAAAGAAAATACAGTACAAAAGTGTAAAAAGGTTTATATAGCTATAAGTGTGCAAATTATAAAACCAGAATCTATTTTCATTGAATAAATCTGGTAACCATCTTATGAGATGAAAATGTACTTTGTATTTTGCATATCCTTTCTTTAAATTGCATTTAAAATATTTTTCTATTATTCATGTTCTGTATTTAAATTAATTTTAGATAAAGGAGCCACATTATGATATAACCTAATTTATATTAAATTTTTATCATCTGTTATGAAGAAAATTATTATTACTAGTCCGTATAACCAAATGGCAAATGATACCAGCTTCACAAATTACAAGTAGTAATTTACAGGAGGTGCAAAGAAAATGTAACACCATTTTATTGATAAAAAAGTTTCAGTTTCCGAAACTAGAGGATTTTGTCATTCCATTTAAAGAATATTTCTTTTCAATTTAAATAATTATAGCACAAAGCCAGTTTTTAACATTCAATATACAACTTGGGCCAGAATTTGCAACAAGTAAAGATGAAAACAATCAATCCTGAACTACAAAGGATACAACGATTATGGAGAACACTTTGGAAGTTCCTCAAAAACTAAAAATAGAGCTACCATACAATTAGCAATCCCACTGCTAGGTGTATACCTAAACAAAAGGGAATGAGAATATTAAGATATCTGCACTCTCCCATGTTTGTTGCAGCACTGTTCACAATAGCCAGGACTTGGAAGCAATCTAAGTGTCCATCAACAGATGAATGGACAAAGAAAATGTGGCACATATACAAAATGAAGTACCATTCACCCATGAAAAAAGTGAGATTCAGTCATTTGCAACAACATGGATAGAACTGAAGATTATTATGTTCAGTGAAATAAGCCAGGCACAGAAAGAAAAACATTTCATGTTCTCACTTATTTGTGGGATTTGAAAATCAAAACAATTGAACCCAGGGAGATAGAGAGTAGAAGACTGGTTACCAGAGGCTGGGAAGGGTAATGGAGTGGAGTGGAGGTTAGCTGGGGATGGTTAATGGGTACAGAAAATAGAATGAATGAAAAAGTCCTAGTATTTGATAGCATAACACGATGACTATAGTCAATAATAATTGTACATTTTAAAATACAAGAGTAAAAGAGTATAATTGGATTATTTGTAACACAAAGGATAAATGATTACAGGGATGGATACCCTCTTTTTCATGATGTGATTATTTCACATTGCATGCCTGTATCAAAATATCTCAAGTATCTCATCAATATACACACCTACTATGTACTCACAAAAATAAAAAATAAAAAATTGTAACAAAAACCCCAACACTGCAAAGGAATACTGTTTGGTTAGTAGAATAAAATAATTCAGCCAGGCACAGTGGCTCACACATGTAATCCCAGCACTTTGGGAGGCCAAGGCGGGCGGATAATCTGAGGACAGGAGTTCGAGACCAGCCTGGTGAGAACACGGTGAGACTCCATCTCTACTAAAAATGCAAAATTGAGCCGGGCATGGTGGCGGGAGCCTGTAGTCCCAGCTACTTGGTAGGCTGAGGCAGAAGAATCGCTTGAACATGGAAGACAGAGAATGCAGTGAGCCAGGATCATGCCACTGCACTCCAGCCTGGGCAACAGAGTGAGACTCCGTCTCAAAAAAAAAAAAAAAAAAGAAAAAAGAAAAAATCAGGATTCATTATGAACACTGCATATATATGGGTATATATGGGCATATATATGAGCAGAAACCATTAATGTTTCCCAGGTTTTGAAATCTCTTAATGAAATGAGAGTAAAAGCATTGCCAGGCCAGGATATGTTAAAAATTTTCTGAATAAAGTGACTGCTTTTGGTTTGAGAATTTATTCTCTTGAGTCACTGTCATTACAGAGGGTTTATTTCATTTCTTGTAGGCAGAGTACACAAGGGAGGAGACAAAAGGGACGTAATATAAAAATCAGACATAAGAAACATTTTAAAAGGAAGAAAGAAAAGGAAGAGAAAAGAAAAAAAAAAAAACTTCTTTGTTTCTGCTGCTGGACCTTAAAGCACACCCACAATAGACAGAGGAGACGTGGCTAAGATTGGAGGTGTGAGTTGCTAGGTCACATACCTGGTTGTGAACAATGAGGCTAGGATGAGCATCTGTCTCTTCAGTGGCAGCTTCCATCCTAATGTGGATAAAACCTCAGTAAGTCAGTTGGAGTCCTGCTCTGGTGTTCCTCAGAATGTCTTGTATTTGTTCTTTTGTTCTGCTCACTTTCCTTTTCCTCCTTGGGAAATACGAGTAACCCAAATAATATGGTTTTTGAAGTCTGTGCTTGCACTAGACCTCATGTTTCTCTTTACAACTCAAGAACAAACCCCTCCATCCTCAAAATACTTTAAGGCAAGTAAGCCAGTCAAAGGAATGAAATCATCTTTGTCCAAAGTGAAACTCACTTATGTAAAAAATTAATAATAATGGACTAGACTATGCATTATGTAAAGCAAGGCCTTTGCTATTTTTAAAGTCAGCAATCTAGAGTCAAGACCAAAATAAACATGACTCAATGACTTTGGCAAGTAACTTTACAGAAGTAAAATGGAGGCTTAGAGAGGTTAACTGAGGTAATGGTTTTTTCATAGCTATAAACATTTCTGAGGCTTCTTTGACACCTCAACATTATGTTAATTGTCTTTGCTAAGTGGTCTCATGACATTCTTATTTATAGCACTTACAACGAGGGTTTTGAACAGTCCGAACTCCACAGGGACGACAAAGGAGATAGAGTTTTATTATTTCTTGAAGGACCACCTTTAAACATGGTTTTCCCATTCATTAACATCTTAGGTGAATCCCTTGGCTGCCTGATCACATTCAGGTATTGAAAAAAAAAATCAGTCAAATTTAAAAAGTACAGCTTTATAAGCAGTGTAACATTCTCTTCTCTCTAGCTTAGGTTTGCCGATAATTTGAATGGGGGATGGGGGTGGGGAGCTTCCCTGCTACTTAACTCCTGTTTTCTCACCATTTGGTTTTGTGTTGACACAGGCATGAAGGATCACACAGAGATTATTAGTTCTGTTTCTTTAATTGATACCTCTGTAGACTATTGATAATCATTGTCTTTCCCCGGAAATCTTCAACTGGGCATGGACACTATCTGTGTGGCAAATGGTTCAAGTGATTGAGTTTTTGGGAGGTGTGTGTGTGGATCCATCAAGAGTCTCCTCATCACACAGTTTCCTGCCATGGGGATCTGCTCTGGATCAACTTTTTTCTGGCCTTTTCTCAGCTCTTTCTTGATGAACCCCCCCACCCACAGCCTCTAGCTGCTTGGGTATCTATGCTCAGTTGCTAGCCTTCTTATAAGGCTAACAAGTATTAGCATGCTGATTTAAGCCCTGCCGCTGTTCAGAACATAGGAAAAGCACTAATCCTTGTTAATCCAATCCTGAGGAAACCAGTATAGCACCACGCATCATTCTAATTATACATCCCATTTCAGTTGCCCGATGGCTGATTTCCACCTCACTATTTTGAATCTCTTATGCTCTAAGAGGTTTGGAACATCAAATGCCTAAACCAAACAAACACACACCTTTGGTAAAATGTCAATAGTCCAGAGCTTCTTACCTGTTGATGAAGTGGTTTAGTCCTTGGCTCTAATTAACAAACTTCTTTGGTAAGTTATACACACCTTACTACCTTGAACCAGTTGCACAGATCTAAAGGACAAAAGAGAAAAGAGTTGTGGTCGTATCCAAATTTCCAGAACTTAACTTAGTGCCTGGTACAGAGTAGCAGTTCATTAAATAGCTGTCAAATAAGTGAGTAGATAAATTAACAAATGCCCTTTTATAATGAAGAAAAATGCCAGGATATAAATGATGTAGTAAAGAAAATATATGAAATATAACAGTTTAGTTGTAGTATATTAGTCAACTATTTTCTGTGATTTAATATTTAAAAAATATCAAATATGAAATCCTATGACAACTCAGATGAATTAGGCATTATTTGTGCCATGTTTATGCTCCTTAAAAACACTTATCAAAATTTGGGGCAAGATGTGAGTACTGAAGTCAGTATGGCAGACAGATTTTGGAATGCCTCAATCAAGCAATCACTTCATTTAAATGTCTAAAGTCAGATATGAGTAGTTCTGTAGCTTGGGAGAAATACAAATTTTCTCTGGTGATGGGCTAAGGATCATTTCTATGGGCAGCTGCTTCCTCACTCCACACTGCATTTCACCTGCTTAATTTTTTAGCATAGATTTTCTACATGTACGTCTTCAGGACAGCCAGGGTTTTTGTTGTTATTGTTTTGTTGTTGTTTGTTTGTTCATTTGTCACAGCAAGATAATAAGGAAATACATAGTAGTAGCAGTTTAATTTTTGACTAATCACAAAAAATTCTTGTTATGGTAATTTCTAACCTTACTGGTTTATTCTGATTTTCAGACATAAAAATAAAAAGTGGTAAAACTCTATCTCCTGCATTTTAACTTCACCTTTATGAGTTTTCCTTAAACATCTCTAAATTACAATCTCTACCCTCAAATTGTCTTTTCATTAATTAAAAAACAGGGTACAGACAACTTTCTTTGTTAGCAAAACATTTTACAATCTATCCCCAAATATCAATGGAAACAAAGACAAAGGCCTCCTGGGACTTGGTGGCTAAGGCCACTTGAAAAAAGTCCCTTCTCCATCACTTCCTAACTGGAGGCCCCTAGGATAATCTTTGCATCTTGGTTTTCTCATCAAAGTCTCATCATAAAGTGAGGAAAATAATATAACTTAGCTCACAGATTAATTAAGTAGAGCCAATGGGCTAAACCACTTCATCCATCAGGTAAAAAGCTCTGGATTATTGATATTTTGCCAAAGGTGCTCATTTGTTTGTTTGGTTTAGACAATCAATGTTCAAAACCTCTTATAACACAAGAAACACCAGTTTCAATTTTGTTGTCCTGGTTTATTTTAGATTAGAAATCTGAAGCTTAAAGAATGGCTTGCTTACAGATATATGTGCTCCTTCTGCTAAGTCCAAACATTGGGATCCTGGAAAGTACTTGAGGGTCACCCCTTGGCTCTGGCTTCAGAAGCATACTCCTAGGGATCTTCTGCGTACTGAATTTCCTTCTGAGGAAAGCCTGGAAAGGTGTGTAGTCCTTTTCAGTTAGAAAGCATGTTATATGAGCTTTATTAAAACTGAAAAGTTGTCACACAAGGGATTATTGTCCCCATTTTAGAGATAAGGAAAATGAAGCTCAAAGAGGTTAACTGAGGTGCACAAGGTCACATGAATATTTCATAGTGAAGTTAGGATTAGAACTCCATTCTGCTGATTTTCAATGGTATGTTCTATCTGCTGGGTGTTGTTGGAGAGCCTGAAAGCTTATCGCAACAGAAAGTTAATTCAGCTGCAGATTGATTAACCTAAAGGGGAATCCAATCAATGTTGGTAGAGAGCTGGGAGAAGCACTTTCTTTCTACAATGATGTTTTTACCAGGACAGCACAAGATCTCCCATCTGGATCAGAATCGGAATTCCAAATATCAGAATAAGCTAAATTCTTCTTTCCTTTCTATAGTTGCATCTGTTTATTTACATTTAAATAATACTGTATATGCTCCTAGAATTTCTGGCTGGCAGCATGGAGTACCTCTCTTCATTTACTGATTTGTGTGGTCATCCTTAGCACCTTTCTGGATTTGTGATTGTGCATGATGAACCTTGTAAAAGATTCCATATTCCCATGATT
This sequence comes from Papio anubis, assembly GCF_008728515.1. Lineage (NCBI taxonomy): Eukaryota > Metazoa > Chordata > Mammalia > Primates > Cercopithecidae > Papio > Papio anubis. Next base: position 84,302,355 of record NC_044978.1, read on the forward strand.
CAAAATGAAAGTGCTGAGGCAAATGCGAAGGCAGCTTCGAATTTCTGTAGGCCAATTACCATTCAAGAGCCTCTATCTGCAGCAAAACTTCCTCCTTCTAGTGGAATTCTGGTTCACACTCAGGAGATGACATTTGAGGTGTGGCCTTACTGACTTGAACTGAGAGCTTGTTTTGCTTAATCATCCTGAGGGAATCAAGATATAGGTAAAACCAGGAGGGTGAAATTTTATGATTATTATAGGAATATGAAATATGTGTGTTCCTTTTATTTTCCTAATGAATAAATAGTAATAATTTAAAACCATTGATGTATTGCAATTTTGCTTTGTTTTGCTGTGATGCCTTTTTAAAATTTTTTCTTATTCAATTTTTCTTTGAGAAGAGAAAGGGCTGAGTGTTCATTTTATATTAATTGGAATATGCATGCTAGTTTTAGCAGAAATATATATATTTTTCTTTATTATAATCAATTTTTTTCATTAAATCTGAAAACTGCACTAAATTACTATTGTATATTTTAAAAGCACTTTACAGTCTGCATTTGCACATTCATTATCTCATTTTATTCTCATAACATCCTGGGAAGTAGAACTTAGGAAAGACATTGTTTGCCATTGCAAACATATATATGAGAATATAACTTTTTGCTTTGGGGAATATTTTGTTTTGATTTGATTATTACATAGTTTCCTAATGTGAAAATTGGAATATTCTCTTTATTTCTAACATCCCAACTTCAGTTGGCTTCCCAGAAATTTTTATAATATCAAAGTGTAGATAAATTAAGAGCAATTAGAAAATGAGTAATAATGGCCATTTTATTTAAGAAAAAAATTGGGGCAACTTTCTATTTTTATTAGATGTTTGGAATATTACTATTGTTTTCATCTGAAAAAATTTTCTGTTACCTTTTCAGGTTATGCAAAGTAGGTTCAAGTTCTATTTCACTTGGAAATTATCTGTTTAACAGCTGTTGCCTTGCTGGTATTCATAGTGATTTTAGGGAAATATCATCAGAGAAATGAAATAATTCTGCAGTCTCTAACCTGTTTCTTTAAGATGTGCAACAAGGGCTAGAAGCAAAGAATCTGCAATATTCTTTATAATTTCATGGGGTCTTCTGAGGAAATGTGCCAATTTTATGGGGACTCGTAGGGAAAAATTTTGATTTCATGTGGATTCGAGTGAAAAGGTAAATTTCATGGGGTTTCTAAAAATGGCTGGATTTCTCAGGATCCATGAAATCTATGACAGCCATGGAGAAAATGCACTGCTCTTGTCATGGAGTAAATTTCAGTGCAGTTTGGCAAACTTTATTTCTTATACACCTGCTATGACGTACATTATATATTTTAAGTCATTTTTGACCATTTACTCTTTTATAAATGTCTATGAATACTAAGGGTGGCACTTTGTGTACCTAACAACAAATAGAAAAATGTAGTTGTTTTGTAAGTTGTTTAGAGCATGCTTGTGTGATCACTAACACATAAATGACTCATCTGGTGACTTATTTGGAGTCAAGTTCAGGATGGTGGTGCTCAGAGTTCTGGTGGGGCTAATCAGGAGACTGAGGGAAACCTCTCACTCCCATGCCATAGTCTTCAAGGAATCATAGAATGTTAGGTTCAAGGAGACCTTAGACAGTGTTTTGGTTCTCCCAGGGTACTCCAAGATTTAATCATCTGCAACAGAGTTCCCTGGGGAACTTGTTAAAAATTTAAACTCCCTGGCCTCACCACAGACTAGCTGACCCAGATTCTCAGAGAGTAGAACTTGAGAACCTGACTTTGTAATTCAACTACCTGAGTAATTCTGATGCTGATCCACACTCCAGTTTGAGAGCCATTGTTCAAATCCACTTTTCTTCCCAATTCAAATTGTCTACGATGTTGTCTCTCATGAATTCTAGATCTCTATTGAAGACCCCTCCTCACAGAGAGCAGGATTGAGGCCTGCTGAGACGCCACTAACTGGTCTTGTGGCTTGGACTGGGGCTGGGTCATAGGCAAGGCTCTTGGGGAAGAAAAGATGTCTAAACCAATTCTGGAAGCCTGTGCCTATGGAAGCACTGTGAATACAACAGCTACAAGAGCTGACTGATACAGGTGTGCTGTATTGGTAATAAACAATGTTTCCTTGGAGCATTTCTTTTTTTCTGAATGGGGTAAAATTCTTGACAAAGTTCGAAGAAAAGCAAAATTTTATCTTAAATTATAGGGTACCTGCATTTATGTATAATTCAGTATATATTAAAACAGTGGAAAACGCTTTGTTTTAATAAGTAAATCAGTGTTAGATTCTAATCGAGATCATTAAAGAGGTTTTTCAATTCTTGAATGTGCAATGGAACATTAGAAAGCAATGCTAGACACACGAATAAGCTCTTCTTTCCTCTGGACAGCAGTAACTGCAAGATCTCCAGCATTCCTGGACCTCTGCACCCTGAATGCTCATAATGCCTTCTTATAATTGTGACAGCAAAAATTTTTCAAAATGCTTCCTGGTGTAGTATTTATTGCCCGTTAGAGAACCATTTCCCTGATTTTCTTAGTCACATCATATTTAGACCTTTCTAAAATGGAAGTATGCACATATGATTCCTCTGCATAAAGTCTTTCCATGTTTCCCCATTTCTTTCAGGGTGAAGTTCAACAACATAGTACTCAAGGATGACATTTTTGGTAAGGCCTCTTGGGTAGTTTGATTAAGTTGTGTCTCTCCTGCACTATTGTAGCAGTAACCTATGCACATACTATACTGTAATGATTGCTTTATTCAATCTCTGAAAGTCAGAACTTTGATAGTTTTCTAAAAAGCATTTATATTTCTCAGCCTGGTCTACTAAATCTTCAAGATATACTCGCACATGTTTCTAGCCTTATTGCTCAGGGTTTTCCACTGACACTCATCATTTCAGCTGCATCTAAAACATGGCTTACAATTTCAAAAACTCACGTTCTCTATCGTTTCTACTCCTGGGCATACCTGACACAACATTTCCTCCTCTCATCACCTATATAAATCCTGCTCATTGTGTAAGACTCAGTTCAGTTGTTATCAACTTCATTGAGACTCTATTAGGGAACAGGTATAGTGCCTGGTACAGAGGATATAGACGTTATGGAGACATGACCTTTGTTTATATGGAGCAAGTAATCCAGTTATAAATCTTCCCTCTCCCCTGAGGTTGGATTAAGAGCTCTTCCTCTTGCCAATCTCTAGCACAGCACTTATCTCACAATATTGCATTATGGGCTGTAAGCTTCTTGAAGAAAGACAATGAACCATCTTTATGTTTGTGTGATCAGCACCTGATATAGTGCTTGACTCATAGTAGGCACATGAACAGTGGGGTGGAAACCTGGGGAGCTCACCAATTGTCAATACAGCCAATACAATATTTATTAGAAAGTTCTGGAGTGGCAATCTTGGGGGTACTTCTTTCATATTTTGAATTCTGATTATTATCATGTACAATATTTTGAAATAGGTCCTCATGTAGTTTTCTGGAGATTTTTCCTTATCTTAATTTCTCAGAGTTTTCCTATAGTTAACAGCCCCAGAGCTCTGACTTGGCACTCCTGATCCCATCTAATTCCTGGAAGGAGAGGCCAGGGAAGGGAGGTTAACGTTTGTCCAAATCACCATGTATTAATCTTGGGTGCAAGTGATAGAGGCCAGCTGTAGGTCCCTTCCACTGCTTGCCAAATTAAACAGCAGAAAGAGAATGTCATTTCTTCAAACTCTATTTCCTAGTTAACTAAAATTTTAAAAATAAAACAGAAATGCAGGCCTGGATCCTTTGCTATGTATATTTTCTTAATCCGTCGTAGAATACTGATTTTCCAGCTATACAATATCTGATATTGTCTTTCTATACATAAATAGGCTTTTGATAAATATAAAATAAATGTATAAATTCTGAAAAAAATCATCTTCAGATATGTAATTTTTATTTCTAAATCACAAGACTATGTTTACAAGTAGATGCTCTTTTCCAAATGAGACAAACTGAACAATGGAATGTCTCATATTTTATTATTCTGCTTAGTTGAATGAAATAAAAAAACTCGGTCTTTTTTTAGCATAGTAAATGTCATTGGGAAAAATTATATACAGCTTTCCATTCTAAATATACAGGTAACTTTCAAAAAACAAACAAACAAACAAAAAACCAGAAACCACCTTTTGTGAAGAAATATACCTAATGTACATTTTAAAATACTATCTAAGTCCAGGCACAGTGGCTCACGCCTATAATTCCAGCACTTTGTGAGGCCGAGGCAGGTGGATCACCTGAGGTTGGGAGTTCAAGACCAGCCTGACCAGCATGGAGAAACCCCATCTCTACTAAAAATACAAAATTAACCAGGCGTAGTGACGCATGCCTGTAATCCCAGCTACTCGGGAGGCTGAGGCAGGAGAATCGCTTGAACCCGGGAGGTAGAGGTTGCAGCGAGCCAAGATCGCCCCATTGCACTCCAGCCTGGATAACAAGGGTAAAACTCCGTCTCAAAAACCAAACAAACAGCAATAAAATACTATCTAAAACAGTTGTTATTTAAAATATAAAAACGTAATAAAGCTAAACAAATTGCAAGCTGTAAGATGTTTGGATAATGATTTGAAAACAATCTTATCAAATTCCCTTCCAGTAAACCTTTTTACTTTTGTCCCTGAATTATAAAATCAGAAATTTGAGACGTATGTTAACCTTATAGTATAAAGAAAAAAGGAAAATACCCGACATAGGAGTATCATAGGTATGGGACAAAAATGGTTTTAAAAAAAAAAATCATTTAGCCTGGGTACCTGGCTCATCCTTGTTGCCCGCTGGCCTAGACCATAACTCAAAGGGCCAGAGGAATTGCCAGCTGGCCCTGGCTTTACTATCTTCTAGCTATGTTTTTACTTGGTAAAGAACCTTTAGCTCTCTGGGCCCGAATTTCATCATCTGTTAAAAGAGGGAATTTTTTAAATAAACATGTTGTTATGTAAAAATGAGAAACTATATTGTCTGTAAAAAATATTTGAATGAGCTATAAGATACTACAAAACAGAAAAATATTATAATTATTGTTCATTTCTCATTCTTTCCCAATGTAACTTCTAATCCTTTGTATTTTAGGAAGATAAAAATTGCACAGATACATTTGTTATATGGAAATACACTAAGCTTTTTAGAAATCTTTCCAAATGCATTACTATTCCTCTTGCTAGATGCATTCTTAGGACACCTCCACGATATCATTAACACTTTTGGGTGCTTATACAGTAAGTGATTGTCACAAATCAAACCTTTACATTTCAATAGATAAGCAATGTGGATAAATAAAATTTCAAAATAGAGAATTTAAAATGAATTTCCTTAAAATTAGAGCCTAAAGTTATTTTGATGCCTTTAGAGATATTTTAAATGAAATAAATTCAATAAAAGCTATGTGGTTTGTTAATATTTAGCTCTATTTCCCTTTCAAAAGGACCATAGCATGATTTTAAGAAAATATTTATTTCATGCAGCTTCAGAGTTGTTGTTGTTCTCCTTCCTTGTATAATTGCATCCATCTTATTTTTTCCTCTTAGAATCAGAGTTGCTATTTTTGCTAGCTTGTGGTGCAGATTTTACTACTAAACACTGGGAATATCAAACTGGGCAATCAAATAAGCTTTCAAAGCTCCCACCCCCTTGAGACATGAGCAGGACGCAGGGCTAAATTTGGGGTTCCAATTCCTACCCCTCAAATGGTGGCAGGCTGAAGCCACACTTAGCCTTCATACAAGATTCATGATAATCCTGGGACTGGCTTGGCTCTGACACTGTATTAGATATGTGAAGATCCAAGCTGCTCTCTACATAACTCAGGGCAGAATAGGGATTGCTTTGTAGGCACCCTGGCTGTTTTAAAGTTTTCTTTTAACCAAGTGACTTTGAAATTTCTCAGTATTTTTTTGTGTGTCAGTGAAAAGAGAGTCAGACAGAGGAGAGCTGACGTTCCCCAGGGGCAAATCGTGTTTTCGGTTCCTCTTTATACCAAAGTTTTTCGTGCATTTTATCTTATGTCTCCTCCTACAAGCTAAAGATTTGAGCAGTTCTTTTCTTACCAAATTTAAGGGATGAACACTGCAAGGACATGTACCAACCATTGGATCTTAAATGCTTTACTCAAGGTATAGAAGGTAAATGCAGAAGTTTTCATTAATCCCTAACCACATTATTTGACACCTAGGTCTTTTTTATTAGAGTTTTTTGGAGAAATATTTGAAATCTTTACTTCAAAAACAAATAAGATGTTATTTTAACAGTTGCAGCCTTTATCAAGAGTTAGCTGAAGTACTTTTATGTTTTTGTTTTTGTTTTTATTAGGGGAGAAGGCAATAAAGAAGGAAACAGACCTTCACAGCTCAAGACCATTTAGGTGGTTTACCACATAACTTAATTGGAACCCTACAAAAGTCCTAGGGAGCAGATATTATAAATGCAATTTTAGATGGGCAGAAACAGGATCAGGAAGGTTAGGTGGTATATTCATATCACACAGCTAATACATAGTAGATCCAAAACTTAAAATCAATTTTGTCTGATTCTAAAGTTCACGCTTTTTCCACTGGCTACTAATGCCTCATAGAAAGGAAAGAGATTGAGGTACTTGACCTAGCCAGAAAACAGTGAGATTTATGTTCCAGTTCCCTGGTTTCTGAACAATTCTTCCATGAAATGATGATAACACCACCATATAAGGTCCTTCGGAAGCCTCTGCAAACACTTCCTCTCAGGAGAGTTCCACCATGCTTTGCACTGTGTTAGCATTTTCTTATTGAGACACCTGCCTCCTCACCTCATTTTTCCCATAGTGCTATGAAACAGAGGCAAATACATTTTAAGAGATAAATAAAGTGAATAATAATAGTTAGGACCTACCTTCTTTTGGATGAAAAATGATGCACGAGGTATTTTTGTGATACGAGTACATTGCAACTTCTAGTGAAACAAACCTTCCCGTGAAGTAGATCACAGATAAAAAGAATCACATTCTACACATGCCTAAACTCTAATTCTTTTTTTATGTCTGGTTCGAATCAGGTAAATTTTAATCCTTTATATGCCACTGAAAACAAAGTTAGCTACTATCTGGGTGGAAGCAAAGGTAGGGACTCCTGTAGGTGAGAGACGTAGTTGGATATTGATTTGATCAGATTTACTTTACCTTATTTCACAATAGAGGACTGTATTTGGGGCTCCTGAAAGGGTCTAAAGAAATGGAGTAAAAACATACTAACCCCCAATTTTTCACTGTAAACTGTTTCTTAGGAATCTTTAGGAAGTTTCCCTTGCTTTTTAACATGAGTTAAAAACCTATGAGGGCACAGAATCAATTTTTCATAAACTTGCAAGTTTTGAGGCTTTTGCTGCATGTCATTCTAAGTATTGAGAGCAACAGCAGAAAGCAGAATTAAGTTCACATTCATGTGTGTGCGTGCGTGCACACACATATGGCGAGGGAGTGTTTATGTATGTGTGGTAGGAGGGACACAAATAAACAGATACATATAAAATATATAAGGTGGCAAAAATAAATCCCAATGATAATAAGTGCCACAAAAAAATAAACCCAGAAGGAGCTAGAAATTGGCTGGAGTTGGGGTGGGTAGTTTCTCTTTTATATTGAATAGTAAGAGAAGGAACCTCTGGTAGGTTATTCTTTGAGAAGAAACATGTTTCTGACATTTTTCGGAAACAGTAAGGAGGTCAGTATGACTTGAAAAGAGAAATGAGGTGACTGGTAGGGCAAGCAACAAAAGGTTAGACTGTACAGGACCTTTTAGGCCATAGCAAAGACACTGTATTCGACTTTGAATGAAATGAGAAGCATTAGTGGGTTCTGAGCAAAGGCTCACTCCAGCTGCTGTGTTCAGAAAGAATAGAGGAGCAAGCATGGAACTTAGTTATCTTTATTAACTGCCTCTGGACACACTTAGAAGGTTGTAGAGGGGATTGAGTGGAATAATTCATACAAAGAGTTATTGCATGAGTTAATACATCCTAAGATCCTAGAATATGAAAATGCTCGGTGTCTTCGTTTGGAAGCCAGCATAATTAAATTGTTTAGAGATGGTCTTGGGCATTTCCCTGTCTAGATTCAATCCTTGCTCCATTTATTACTTGTTTGATTTTCTAAAAGTTACCTAACTCCTTCATTCCTTGAATTTCTCATCTGTAAATATGAATAATACAGTGTCTACCTCACAGGATCATTGTGAGGATTAAAATTAGTCTGTGTCTATAAAATATCTATGGCATTACTGTGCACATAGTAAACATTCAATAAATGTTATCAGTGTCACTATATAGCTTTTACATTTTACAAAGTGGTTTCAGGTTTTCCATCTCAAAAGCTCCTTATGAAGTAAACCACATAAACACTTCTATTTCTGTTTTGTAAAAAAGGGTATTGCGGTTCAGAGAAGTGAAATGACTTGCTCAAGATCACTTAGCCAGAAAGCAGTGGAGTGGAATCTAGCCCAGATCTTCCAAGTATTCTTTTCATTATATTCGGCTGCATCTGAATGTTTACGTACATGTTAGAAGAACTCAAGGTCAAGCCTCTGAGCTCTAAATTGATGAGTCTTTTTCTTTTATCATAGGTCTTAATAAAATATTTGTTTAATGAATGAATGTATGCATTAATAAAAGAAAGAAATGAAACGAGAAAGGAGAATCCTTTATAAAGAGGACAAGTTTAGGTTGCTAGAACGTGCAGCGTGGATTTAGGAGACTGGATACCAATCAGTTGTTGACACATTGTATAATTCTGAGAAAATTGCCTAACATCTTGAGTCTTTGGTTTCTTCATCTGCTAAATGAAATCTCAGTATATTCTCATATCTGCTGGCTAGATTTGTGAAAATATATGCCAAGATAAAGATGGAAACACTTAGGAAAAAATGCTCCATATACCACATGTGTTGCTACTATTAAACTTCTCTAAGAAAATTCAGATCTAGACACCTCTAAAATACCTTCTGGGGTTGGTTAGTAAGCATTTGCTCAAAAACTTGAATTTTTGCACTTTTTTTGGTGGGGGAGGGTGAGTATGGATTAAAAACTTTTTTCTACTGGCTTAAATTCATGGTAATTTTCCTAACTACCTTAGAAAACGTTGTCCAATCTCACCTTCTTCTTGATTTTCATGGTAAAAGTAATCGCCTGGTGTCTTAGTCCTTTCAGGATGCTATAACAAGATACCATAGACTGAGTAGCTTATAAACAACAGAGATATATTTTTCACAGTTCTGGAGGTGGGGAAGTCCAAGCTGGAGCTGCCAACAGATTTGGTGTCTGGTAAGGACTTTCTTCTGTCTTCATAGACAGCACCTTGCTATGTCCTCATGTGGTAGAAAGGGAAAGAGTTTCCTTGGGATCTCTTATAGAGTCAGTAATCCCATTCATGAGGACTCTGCCCTTGACTTGAGCATCTTCCAAAGGCCCCATGTCCAAGTATCTTCACATTGGAACTGTTTCCACATATGAATGTAGGGGTACAAATATTGAGACCTTAGTACCAGTAGGCTCTTTCCTAACCATCAGCAGCCACCCTTATTGGGAACAGTTAACACAACTTTATTGATTTTGATAAACATTTATTGAATATCTATTATGTACCAGTCATTCTACTAAGGGAGGCCAAAATGATAAGACATCATTTCTGACCTTATGAAGTTCAGAATTGAATAGGAAAGGCAGTCTCACAAACCATACAGAGATCACATGTAATATAAACTCTAATGGATACTGTTACAAAATGCTTTGGGCATGCAGTCCAAAATATGCTTAGCCATGACTAGTGTTGGATGGAGAGGATTGCATTGAGAAGGTACACCACAAATGATGTTCAAACTAAATCTTGAATAGAGGCTGGGGCCTAAATGAGTGCTGGGGACTTTGAAGAAGCAGAGTATGTGAGTCTGTTCCTTTTATTTTTAAAAAATTTTATTAATTATTTATTTATTTTGCCACAGAGAGAAGTTTTTTAGAGGGATGGGATATAGTTGTTACTACAGGAGGAGTTTTTTTGGGAGGTATTTTAAAACATTTACAGGTTGAAGGAAAAATGAGGTTGACATTTTAGAAGAAAATTAGCAAAGCAATATCTTGTGGATGCAGGAGGGTTGAATTAGTTTGAGGGGAGAAAGACTTTTTGTTGTGATACTGCCAACCTATGGCTGCACTGATGTGACACAAGCACCCACTGTGGGAAGGCTATTTTCTGAATTTCTATGCCTTTAATTTTTGGGGACAGTGTAATGTAGGGGCATATATTTTCATAGAGAATAGTAAGTGTTGGTTTGACCCTGAATGATGAGACATTTGAGTGTCAAAATATTTTATAACAGTAGTAGGCAAAATTATGGTAAAACTGTGGCTTGTATAGATTGCTTTTAAAATTTCTCCTCTACCCTGAGCGAACGAGGCCTAGTCAGGTGATTGAAGAAAGGTCACAGGCTTTATGGGACTGAGCAGTTTAGATAAGCAGTCAGTATTATCTGATATTTATCAAGACTGAACCTGAACTCCAAACCTGGAGCTTTGCCCACCGGCACATCCTATCTGGCTTATGCTTTTTCCTATAGGCAACTAAGTCAGGATCAGATGGGTGGCAGATACCAGGCCATATGCATATTTATAATATTGCAAACTTGCCATCAAGCTGACTAAGCCAAATTAAGCATATAAGAAATGAAAAGTTTAGATGGAAGCTGATGTTTTTAGGATTCCAGGATGTGGCTCTGCCAGATCAGTGTGTTAACTTAATGAGCGAGAGCAGCTCGCGTTTCAGGAAGGAAAGCAGCCATGTCGTCCTGATGAATCAATCTCTGTATGTAGGTTCTGTGCCTGATAGAGTATCCCCTCTCCCACCTCCGACCCACTACCCTCCCCACCCAAGTCCCCCCTACTCCCACCTCTCACAGCCATAAACAAAACAAAACAAAAAGCAAACGAAAACAAACAAAACCCTCATCTGACTCATTGTAGAAATACACTCAGGGTTTGAATATTGCCCATCTGATATCAGTAGCCTTTTCTGCAGACCATAGTAATTACACTCTGCAAATACATTGCTTCTGAATTCCCTTTAATGCAGTCTTTTGTTCCTTTCTGCTCATGTTCTCTTTTGCTTTTAAGCCATTTCCTGTCTCTCCTTTCTCAGAAGACATCAGAGTTTTAGACACCTCAATAATTATCTCTTCTAATCTCTTCCTTTCTAATGAAAAAAACCTATTTTTGTCTACATTTTTTCACAGTTATAAACATACATACATTTATCATTTTGTTGTCATTTCTGTACCTTTCAACTCTTTGATATTTTTCCCGTAATAAGATGTTGAAACTTTACACAGTATTTCAATGGCCTATCATACTGTGATTAGTGTCATTTGCTAATTTTTATCATACTTCTAGTTTTATGTAACCTTGTGTTTTGAATGTTATAGATGATATGAAAGCAATGGTTTTGAATTTCTGCTTCCTTTGGGCTCTTGATCTCTCTGTTGGTCCATATATGCTTAATAGTTTGTGAGCATTTTAGGTTTACTCTCTGTTGCTATTACATATATTTACTTTTCTATCTATATTACCATGTTAGTAGGTTGGAATTATACCTAAAGTACCCCATATTCTCATTTTTAGAAATTTGATCAATCACTTGTCCCAGGCTAAGTGAAAAGCGTGTGCCATATATATTCCATTTGTTGCTTTCTTATATAGCCATCTTTCTAAGAGCTCAGGCAGAAAATAAAAGAATTCCCTTGTCAAAGTATGAGGAGAAAGGGGAAATGTCAAAGCTCTTCCAGAGAATATATGGTTGGAGTCCATTATATCAAGAGTTTTCAAAGGGAAATGCTGTCTCTTTTAATCTGTTCCCCTTTACCCAGTAAGCTTAGAGCTCCTGTCTATTTTTGTTTCTTCCACCCTCCATTTATTAACACTGAAGTCAACACCAAGCTGCATAACTACATGGGGGAAAATCTCTAACTACGTCAGATTACCATCTACCATCTATTACCATCTGGCACAGGTAGGAGTCTCTGATTTATTTTATCCCCACGTCCCTCTAAACTTACTGCATATTGAGAGACTTTGGCTTGGCAAAAGACTAAGAAATTGCCTGGCCTGTTCTAGAACCCCCATATTTTCATTGCTGGTATACAGCAGTTAAGTCCCCAAACAGATTTACTTCCTGTTAAAAGTATTAATAACGTTGTACTTCCCTTTCTGTCTGGGAAAGGAAGCTTTGTGTGGGGCTTTCCACTTGCACATTTGGTAAAACCAAGCTCCTTGGGAGACAGTAACATTTTGCCTTTGTCTCATTTGAGTGAGACAGGGAAGGAAAGAGGTCCAACAAAGGAATATTCTGGGAAGAAAGTCTATTCCCTAATAGTTCCAGTTTATATATAGAACCCCAAGAACCTCATGAATTTTAAAAGGAATTTAATTTGGAAGTATGTACATATTTTATCTTCCAAAGATATGGTGGTGTCTTTATGCAAAAACCCAAATAAAAGGATACTTTTAGGGCAGTAACTGTAGTGATTTACTCAAATTGTATCTTTTCCATTGCAGAGGAAGCCTTCCAACAGAAAGGGTCTAACTGGCTACAGGAAGACTCTGGGGGAGGCAGCAATCTGTCCATTTAGCTTGGGGACAGTGGAGGGTTGGTAGTGTGAACTTGCAAGGTAAAGAAAGATTGAAGTAGTTGAGGGACATTTGCTACTACTGCACAGAGAAATTTTGAGAAGCCCATTTTTGCGGGAAGAGGAGATACTTCCTAATTTAGTTAGGCCCATAGGAGAAGTGGAGATAGAAGAGGAGACATGTACTGCACTGCAGTTTGTCAAGAACACCAAGATACTGCATCTGGAGAAGGGTTCCCTGATAGCAGAGTCCTCACTGCCGTCCACTCTGTGCCCATGTGTGCTGAGAGGGAGGAGGAGGCAGTGGCTAAGGTAGCACCAGGTGCATCTGTGAAAATGAACCTCAAGGGAGCTTCATTCTTGTTTTTACCCATTAGTTTTCCCTGTACTGGTGCTCTGATAAGTATTATTAATTATACAGTTAGGCAGAGAAACTTAATCTTAGGCAGGTCAATTTAATAAACACTTATTTGGCCACTCTTTTTAGCAAAACTTTGTTAGATGCTGGAAATACAGAGGAGCAGCACGCGGTTCCTGCCTTCAAGTTGCGTTTTGGAATTGTTTTGCTGACGTGAGGAGATAATTGTTTTTCATGAGGTGATGTGTAAGCCCGCACACAAATGGTCTCTAACTAATTAAAATAACAAGTTTATACAAGATTCTGGTGAGGTACTATGTGTTCTATTTTCTGTCCAAACATCACAGATGGTGATTGTGTGTAATAGAATATATTCAACCTGGTCAAACCCTAAGAAAAACTTGACACCACAAGGCATGTATAATCTGTTGCCTGAACTGGTTGTCTCCTTAAAGAATATATAACTGCATACCATTGTCATAACAAGAATAAAGGATAAGGCTGTTTAATTAGGTCTTTCCAGTGACTTATTTATACCTGGAAAGCATTCAAGTTCAAAGGATATAGAGACAAAACAAATAGAATTATGGCAGCATGAACAGAGTGTCAAATTTGTGACAGAAATTGATAGGAATATAACATTGTTACAGTTAAGGTAAAAATCTTGCTTTAAATCATACTGAGATGTCTGTGATTCTTCCAACTACCATTCCCCATTTCTACCACAATGAAGTACTTTTTTTTTTCAGTTCTTCTTTTCCATAAAGAGAAAAGAACAGACCCAAGGACATAGAACCCTGTATCGGAGCCAAGGTTAGAGCTGAGATATTTTTGGCTCCTAATTCTCTGCTGAGTCCATTAGACTATGTCTCCTCTTCTTTCTATTATTTGATTTTCTGTTCTCTGAGTGTTTACATACTCAAAGTGATAAAATACATTTTTGTTCTTATGTTACTAATGCAGTAGAGGTATTTGTTCAATTTTGCCAAACTGCAACACACTAAACATGGCAAATAACTGCTTTCAACAAAATGTTTTCAAGGCATGCCTTGAAATGAGAGTTAAAAATAGGAATGCAAATGCTAATAACAGTATTGATAAAAGAAACTCTGGCTTCAAAAGTGAGAAATTCAATTAGATAAAATGAAGGTGACAGTATTTGAGGAAAATACTCCACAATGTCTGAGAGTACTAATGGAAACCTTAATTCCATGGCATTATCACAAATTAGATAGAGTTTTTCTCAATGTAGTTACTTGCAGGTCAGCTAAGATAATAATGGGAGTGTTTCTGGGACTGGCCATCCTCCTTATTGTTGACCCTAAAGGTGATATGCCAAAATTTAGATTACTTTGATATCTGTAAATAACGAAAAGCAGAACTACTCATTCAATGACCCACTGGACCCAGTCTAAGTAGCTTCTTCATGTTCAGACACACATTCCAATCATAAACTTTATCTGTCTGCCTCTCAAAGAAGTTAGTGCTTCACTGACCATGTACTTAAGGTCATATAATTTACAAATGCTTACAGACGTAGACAAAAACATTATTATATGCAAGTACTTTATATTTTATATGATCTTGCCCAAAGGAACTCAAGAAACTTATCAGACTGCCTGTCATTAATTTTCACAGCATCTCTGTGAAGGAGGGAACAAAAAGCATTCTGTTCACTGTTGCTATCAATATTTTTAGATGATGTTCTCTTAAGATACTTTGTAAAACTAAGAAAGCTGTTGCGTCTGTCCACAGGATGCTTACAACCTAAGAAAGCCTGATAAGGTCCACCTCACAGATGACAAAACCATTTTTAGCCATGAAAAGTCAGATGCTCTTCAGAGCCAAAGATTCTATCTCTCATCTGCCTCCTTAACACATTCCAGTTAATAACTGGAATCTTAATATTTTATGTTTTGATATAAAGCTGTTCACTCTGGATCTTTTATCAATGGATATGGAGATCAGTCCATCACTCTACTTTGTAAAAGAGACCTGAATTTTTATCTCTAAAGACTGAGTGAGCAGGAAATGTGTGTATCAGATAGGAGTTTTGTAGAATCTGAACAATTTTCCACAGTTGGAGTGGGGATGTCAAGGTAAAACTAGCCTTTTGAATGCATATGAAAATTTGGAATTATATACTCCATACAAATAATATATATGTAGATAGTTGATTGAGGACTAGCTTTTAAGCCAGGATTTTCAAAAGTATCTATTATGTAACACTAGCTGTGTAAGATATTCTTGAAATAAAAGGTCAATAAATATGGTCAACTCTTCATTATTATTCATTTTTAGATATTAACCATATTTAATAGTATATTAAAGGCTCTGATAAGCATTGAAGTAAAGAAACATGCTTAACTTTGTAAAAACCGCCCAAACTTATTTTAACGCTAAATCCTTTTTCAGGTAACACTCATAAGAAACAAACATTGGGAACATAACTTTAACTCACTTCATCTGGGTATTTAACATGTTGGGGACATCCCCTCTTCACTAAGAGAGATCAGTAAGCCATGGTACTTTAACTCAACAAGATCACAATCTAGAAGAGCTATTGTATATGGTGTTTATAACATTAAGAAACTTAAAAGGCCGAATAAAATTGGGAATGTTAACTTCCAAATGACTGAGATAGACAAAAATGTGCCTCAGGAGTTAGGAGAAACATATAGGGAGTAGGAATTTATAGAAGGTTGAGTACTTGGGATTTGCAGAAAGATCCAAAGCAGTCAGGGTATGTGATGTGCAGGTAGGGTGAAGTGGGAAAGGGGAGGCAGAGCATGGTATTCCATCTTAAAAGCATGAGCAAAGAATGTTTGATGAACTGTATGAAGGGTTAGTAATGATGGGTTAATGAATATAGACTTTATTCCTCAATCTTCTAACTTAAATTTATTGATAGATCTTCAAACTTTACCTCGTAGACTCCATTGTGGCTATTGCCACCACAATTGCTGAAGCTTCTGTCTCTATTCATGTCTTATCAGATTACTCAGGTTTCTTTCTAGGCTCATCCACTAGATTTTCAAGGGCGGGGCAGGAATACAATTGCATATTATACCTACATACATGAAATAACAAACTAGGAAAACAAACTGTTAAATATAATATGTTGCATTCTCCAACATTGACAAATATGTCCTCATAGTAACCTGCAAGACCAGGTTCAAATTTAGACTTCTAATGGTAAGTAGGATTCTAAAAATAACCCCTGTTTTTGGCTGAATAGTGTTGTTACAGTCTCTAGTTAAGCACTTTTGTAACCTCAAACACAGCAAGAGTTCTCAACTGATTTTAAGAAATTTTATTGTAACAAAAAAATAAGATTTTTTTTCCTTTCAATCAGAGGAATAATATGCTACAAATGGAATTTAATTCTTTTAAATTTGAATATATTAATAAGTTGGATTTGAGGTACAGAAGATTGAAGGAAGAATTACCTGATAGGAATACATTGCAGTAATCTGAACACAAGGTGAGGAGTACTCAGATATTGGTATTATCAATGGAAACGTGTTTTTAAAATACCAATAAAAATATTTTCATACAGTTGGTTTTGAAATTGCAATATCATTTTGAAGTAGAGATATGTTGTATGCAGTTAATGATATGAAACAAGGATTCAAGAAAAGACCCACATAGAAACAAAGAGGCACTTAGCCACAATTAGTACTATAGGATATCTGAAATTGTAAGAAAATAATTTTCAGGGGGGAATGCAGAGGGATCAGAATAAAACCTCGGAGTATTATGACAGATCAGGCACAGAACAAGGAAAATCTAGAGACAAAGAAAGCCAGAGAAAGAAAGTGCACAGAACGAAAAGCTTTTCCAGAAGGTCCCTGCTGAGTTGGACCTGAGTAAAAGGAGGGGTGAGGCTCTAAGTACAATCAGGTGAATATGAACATGGAACATCCTCTCTTTCCTTCCACAATCTGCTTCTCTCTTGTATTTCTCATCTTGGAACCAACTTCTTTTTCTCTGTCTGGTGTTCTGATGTGGTTTAACAAACTTGTTTGGTTTTCTTGGTCTCTGAGCTGGTTCCTGTTTGCTGACTTTGCTCCCATATAGGCAGATTAGGCTCGCTGCTTCTGATCTTGTCTTTACCTTCAGCTTGACTCCATTAGAGCAGATTGAATTGGAGAGTTTGGGTCCCTGGCTATGCAGGATGTTCTTCAAGGTTAAATGAAACAACAAGGAGAATAAAGATTAGGAAAAGGAGTAGAGATTAGGTGGTTATAAGTGGCCTTGAAGAGACCATCTCTTGTCAGAAAAGTTAAAAGAATATTAATTGATGAATCAATAATCTAACCTTAGTGTCATGACTTTGTATTACTGATTTTTCTAGGGAGTTTGAAGAGTACCTAATATGAAAATTTATTTGGTACTCATTATTTGAAGGAAGAAGTAGCACCAGAGTTCAGAGAGTTTTGTTATTACATTTCTTGTTTGTCAGAATGTCAGAAATAAACCCGATTTCATTCGTCAGGACAGGAAACAAACAGCACATTAACACTTGGCTGAAGATGCTGCATAAACTATGAGGATTCCTCTAGTCAGGATCTCAAGCATATGCAATGCACAGTCATCCATCCCACACATATTTACTGAGTTCTTAGTCTATGCTGGGGACTATTCTATGTGCTGAGATTTGAGTGGTAACAAGAATATAAAATCCTTGCTGTGAAGAAATGTATGCTTTAGGGATGTGAAGTAGACAAAATTAAACATAAAAACAAATAAAATGCCTGTAAATACAAAAAAATCACCTATATTGTAATTTTTTTTTTTTTTTTTTTTTTTTAGATGGAGTCTCTGTCACCCATGCTGGAGGGCAGTGACGCAATCTTGGCTGACTGCAACCTCCGCCTCACAGATTCAAGCAATCTTCCTTTCCAGCCTCCTAAGTAGCTGGGATTACAGGTGCCCACCACCACGCCTGGCAACATTTTTGTATTTTTAATAGAGATGGGGTTTCACCATGTTGGCCAGGCTGGTCTTGAACTCCTGACCTCAGGTGATCTGCCCTCCTTGGCCTTCCAAAGTGCTGGGATTACAGGCGTGAGCCACTGTGCCAGGCCCTATATTGTGATTTCAATTCAATTTGCTTTCTCATATGTTCTCCAAATTTATTCTAATCTTCACTGCAACAAAACTTTTTCATGAATTTTGAACCTAGGCTGATAATTAGATCTTTGTTAGATATTATTTATTTACTTCCTAATGACTACTGTATATCTTTAATCTCCATTATTGTCTTTGATTTTTCCACTAACCAAATCAGAGACCTGGAATCACTATAGAGTTCTTTCTTGGCAAGAAAATCTGCTGGTCTCCCTACCTTGTCGTTTTACCTCTTCAGTACATTTAGAACCCTCCTTGTCTATGCCAATTCCATGGCTACTTAACTAAATAGCATTTATTGCTTTGGGTGATTTAAATTGTCTACTAACAGGTCTCTGCCTCATAATTTGAGTGAGTCTCTCCAATTTATCCCTTACCCGGAATGACCTTAAAACACAAATATGATCATGTCATGTCTTCATTTAATATCTTTCAAATACTTCTCATTAGTCAAGAATAAGTCATAAATACCCTAGCTTTGTTATCACAGCTTTCTGTGACCTGGACTCTGTTCTACTCAACAGCCTCAATTCTACCAGTTTTCCTCCCATCACCTCCGATCCTGCTATGCTAGTGACCCTAAGAATTTAGACAGGGCACAGACTTTGGGGATCCTTCAGACTTGGCTTCAAGTCAGGCTCTGATATGTCATAACTATAGTGGATTACTGAAACCTTACCTGGCCTTCATTTTGTCTTCTTTCAGAGGAAAGTAATGTTACTTACTTTGTTAGATTGTTGGGAGGTTCAATATGTGTTTATTTAATAGTTATGTACCTTGTACATTAGGTGTCTAACAGAGTAAATGCTATAAACTATAGCTATAATTGTAATTACTCACCCTCTGTCTAGAATGCTTTTTCTCCAACGTTTACCTAGGTGTTCATAAATCAGCCTTTAATTCTTTCTTCAAACTTTAACATAGATGTCACCCTTTCTTAGATACTTTCCTTAAGCTTACAAGGATTAAGTTCTGAAGATTGTTAGAACTGGGTTCCATCTTATTTCTGCTGCATTCTACTTGTATAACTATTTTGCAGATCCTCAGTTTTCTCATTTGTTCAACGAGCATATGGATGCAGCTGGAATCCATCATTCTTAGCAAACTATCACAAGAACAGAAAACCAAACACCGCATGTTCTCACTCATAGGTGGGAACTGAACAATGAGATCACTTGGACTCGGGAAGGGGAACGTCACACACCGGGGCCTATCATGGGGGGGGGGGGGGGGGGGGGGGGATTGCATTGGGAGTTATACCTGATGTAAATGACGAGTTGATGGGTGCAGCACACCAACAAGGCACAAGTATACATATGTAACAAACCTGCACGTTATGCACATGTACCCTACAACTTACAGTATAATAATAATAAATAAATTAAAAAAAAAAAAAAAAAATCTTATCTTGTAAGTTTCTTATTAAACTATTCTTTTCAAGGACAAATACGTCTACCCCTTCTTTCTCAACACATAAATATTCTCTTATTTCTACTTTTTCTCTCCATGTTATTGGTGTTCTCAATATTTCCAATATTAATGGAAAGGTACTGATCTTATTCTCCCAAATTATAGGTTTATTATGAGGTCCTTTAATCTTTCTTTGAAAGGCCTTGCCACGAGACAGAATCATTTGATTTTTTTTTCTACAGTCCTTTTAGAAACAGGAAGGCCTTTATTTATAAGTTTGGTAGAATCCAGGCATAAGCCCATATAAACTTATTTGTTTACATGTATCAGATATGAATGCATGATGTCGTATAACACTTGCACCGCTAGAGCCCAACACCTGTGGAAATGTCCCTGTATAGCAGACAGAATCAATTAATGCAGAAGATTTGGTTTGTGTTGGGTATTGGCTAGTGGAGTACAAGTCCTATTTAGGGTAAAAAACATGTTCTCCTGAAAAAAAAATATTGTTTAGTGGGGTAAAAGAGTTTCTTTAAAGGCAAACTTGCCAGTACTGGAAAAGACACATGGTCATGAGCACAATAAATTTTAAATGGGTACCTTTACAAAATTACTATATGGTTACTTCTGTAAACATGCACAAAATATTCATTTACCATTACCTTTTAAATACTAATGTAATAAGGTAAAATTCTCAATTTGTGGTATTCATGCATTTCATTTTTGTTTTTATCATCCTCTTCAATATTGCAAATACACCCCATTGCAAATCTATCCACACAAAACTCCAAAATCTCTGTGCAACCATGTTATTTAAATAATACTATTTGAATGATCATATCAGAAGATGAACAGAATTGATGGCAATGTCTTCCTAGACATACAATAATAGGATAGGAGTGCTTACATTTCCTGGTATAGACATTTTTTTATAACACTTAACAAATGGTCACTAAATGAAATCTACAGTAGGCAACCCACAGTCTCATTTCCATCTGTCTCTCTCTTTTTAAACATAAGTGCCTTCAATCAGCTCTTGCTCTATGGGTTTTTTAAAACTATGTAGAAGTGCTTCCTTGATGAATACAATATGGAATATCTCAGCTTTATTCCCAGAGATTGAGGCATATCTGTAAAAACCTTGAAAGTTTGTAGGTGTTATACTAGCAACTGATTGCTGGAAAGTTACTATTTACCATATAGCCTTATAAAATGTTTAGCTTTCTCTTGAAATCTTTGCAAGCTATTTGGACCATGCTGAATGATTTCTTGAATGAGTTGACTCATCTTTTGCTGTTCACACACATATTCCTGAAAGGGATGAATCACCAAGAAGAGTGAACCTTGAGCACAGACTGAAGCTTGGCCAAAGTGAATACCAAGCCAAATAAATCAGCGTTTTCTTCAGCTGGGTCGCCCGTGAGGTAAGGAAGAATGGGCTACACATACACAGACCTCAGAGTTTCACTGAACAGAGAGTAGAGGGAAGTTCCAGGGATGAGGAGATCCTGACACAGCCAATCAAATCATTCTGGATTGGAAAGGCTCAGAGAAGCTAGGAGACAGAAAATGCCATAAAAATGCATCAAGTTAATTTCACGCTTTTCCACCTTCAACTTTAGCACAAATTAAATTTAATGCTCCTCAGCCTGAGTGGTCTGCATGCAAAATGGTACCACATGGTTGAGGCTGATGGAGATAAAAAGACTTTAGTGTTATATACAAAACAGTATGAAAATATTTGTTTTATGATTATGAGTTGCTTTACAGTAATTAAAATATCCCCTCCTCTTCTTCTTAAAGATACTGAAACTCCTGTAGCTTACACATGTTAAAATTAAACTGTTTACTGTCCCACAATATTAGATACCAAGTTAAAGTGCTTCAATTTCCACATAAAAATGAGTGATCTCATTCATTAGATGATCTCTAAAACATCTTCTTGTACTAATGATTTAGAATCTAAATGGGGCCCATCTTTCTCTCAATGTAAATGTTAGAATAAAACTCCACAGGACAAAAAGACACCATGTGTGTATAGTCTTTATATCTGGGAAACAAGCACATTTCTAATATTCTGTAGAACTGCTGACACCAGCTTTCTAACCAAGATGAAACAAATCCAAGCTAACCCTGCTGACACACGATAGCCCTAAGCGGTAGCTAAGGATTAGGGTGTTTGACCTGTAAATATTTGTGAGAAAATAATACAAAATTTATCCTGCCTTTCTTTTCTTATTTTCTTGGTCTGGAATATAATATCAACCTACCAGGAACCCTGAAGAATTTTTGGGCTTACAGAATTTCTGCCTTCTTCCAGATCTGTTTCTTCAGGAATAAAGAGATGATACAAACCCACAGGAACTGGGTATTTGTTGTAAGAGCTAGGGAGAGGATCTGGGGACAAGGAAGAAACCTGAAAAATTAGTCAAAAGTTATGTTTTGGGTCATTTTTCACCACAATTAACATATTCTTCCTGCTCCTTATCAGTCTTAGGACATTTTTCTCTGTTTTATTTTATAGTATGGTTACCTTTCAAGGCCTAGGGTTGGAAGTTTCTGCTCAATAACTCTTGAGAGAAGCTTTTCCCAGCAACTCCTGTGTAACCCAGTGGTCTTGTGAATGAATGTGAAAGGGAGAAAGTTGTGTTTTTGTTGTTTCTCATTGAGTTGGACCTACTTTGCTATGTTTCTTTTTGATGGGGGCAAAAGAGGTGGTAAAAGTCTTTTAAACTTTTTATTTTTTTTTTCAAAAGCTAAAAGAAATGTAAAGGCATTGCAGATGTAAATGGGGGACATTGGGTTGCCATGGTCATCTTTTTTCATTTCATTACAATGACACTCATGAGAGAGTCTAGTGTAGTCTACATATTGCACCAAAGAAGGCAGAAAAAGAATAAAAATATGTTTTATGCAAGCTAAACTAAACCTTTCCCAAATGATGCCTAAAGATACCTTGATAATTTTTGTTCACCACTGCATTTCTATAAAGTATGACATGAATCTAAAACATTTCAATTTTCCAGTGGTAATTATGGTGAACATGTATGTTCTTGGGCAATCTTATGGAATGTTTTTCTTCTAATTTAAGCAAAATATCCTTGAGAAATATTATTTCATTTTTTTTCCTGAATTTCATTTTTTTTTTTTCTTAAACCTCCCCCTAAAATCCTGCAGTGAAGTTAAATGCCCATGCTTTTCTCTACTGGAACCCATCCACCCCGTCTCTGCTCAGTGCTTCAGTCTCTGGTAGTTTTCTTCTCTTTCTCTTTTCCTTCCCTATCCTCACCTCCATCTCCTGGATTGGTAATCCCCTTACCCACCTTTCTAAAAGTTGCTCAGATACCTCTGTGAGACTTTTTCTGTCTGCCCCAGAAGTGTTAGTTGCTCCCGAAAGTGCCATGGAAACCTTCCATTAGCACTTACCTAATTGTACTGCAGTTATCTGCTCACATCTCCTTCTCCCACTGGACTGTGATATTCTTACGGACATGACTATGCCTTTGTCAACTTTGTATCCCTAGTGTCCAACCTAGTACATGGGCACTCAATAAATGTTTGATAAATGAATGAATCAAGAGCTGGATAAAAGAGATGCAAGCAGAGCAGAGCATAAAAGAATTAGAGCAAGCATATAAAGGGCAGCATAAAAGGCTGCTGACTGTCCCACTGTCCCTCCCCTCATCCCTTGGGAGAGATGGCGGCAGTATCAATGTGGACGTGAGGTAACTTTGAAGTGGAAGCTGGACCTGATCAACAGGATGCAGTAAAGCAAGTGAAATCCGTGATCTGGTAGACTCTAGCTAAGGGGTAGTGGTTGTCATGTACTTGTGTGCTAAAGGACTAGTGATTTTTAAAGCACTTAAGCATGCTTGTAACTTGTGGATAAGTGATAATCTGCAACAGGTGTTAATACTAATGATGAGTTACAATTTATGAACTACCTCCTATGTAGCAGGCACCTTCAAGGCTAGGCACTATTCTGTGTTATCAGCAGTCATCACAAGGACCCTGTGTCCATTTTATAATTTTAAATATAAAGGGGTAAAAACTAAGAAATTTTAAATATTTCAGACTAGGTCACGCAACTGTTAAGTTTTGAAACAAACTGAACTGCCTCCATCAACTGAGGCCAAAATCCGCTCTTGCCAGCGATTCATACCAGGAAAATGTCCTGGAAACCAGTAAAACTGTCACCTGAACAGGGGTGGATTTCCACTGACATGTGACCAAATCAGTTCTTAGTTGATTCTAAGAGTCACCGGAGTCCTGTGATTTGCTGCTTTTTGCCAGAAGGACTTCAGAAAGTTCTTAATTATTTTGTAACAGTGTTCTGTTGGAACTTTGGCCAAGGGCTACATTTTGCTAAAAATCAACAAGGTTATAGTATGTCAGGATCTTTAGCCTGTGGGAGCATTAATACACCATTCCTCCTAGGTTTCCTTCAGAGTCTTAGGGACATAAAACACCTTGTTCCTCACATTTTCTTTTTCTTAACCAAAGTCCATAAGAAAGCCTCATGTCTGTTCCTCTCACGTGCGCTCATTCTAGTACTATTAATACTAGTAATATCATGCAGTTTTTCCCAGACTCGCTTTCCCACTTCTTTACTCCCTTCCAACTCTTTTCTTTCCTTCTTCTGGGACCTCTGTATCATGATAAACATAGCTTCCCACACCCTCAGTTTCTTCACAGAAAGCTCCTTTCACCTTCTTACCTACCGGGCTGAGGCCTGAATCTCGCTTAAGAACGTGTACCTTTCTCTTGTGCCCTTCCATGGCGGTGGTTGATTATTTTCTCAGTCCTAAAGAGCTACAAGTGAGGGCTTCCCTCTCTCAGAGATTCCCATCTCTACAACCGAGCTGTCTTCAGCCTTTGTTTACAAATCTGTGCTTCCAAAATTCTATACTCAATATTTTTTTTTTCAAAAAATAAAAATAATGGCCAAATTTTTCTTTTTTGAGACTTCTTTTTTCTCTCTCACTACCTGTGTCTCCTCATCATTGATCTGGATGTAGTCTGTTGTTACTAACTTTTAAAAATAGTTGGTTTGTTTGTTTTTGTTTGTTTGCTTTTTTTGGTTTGCAATTTGTTTATAGCTTCTTGCATGTAAAACATTTAAGACAAAAATTTCCCTCAAAGATTTACTTGTATTGTGTTGCAAAGTTTTAATATGGAGTGATTTTATTAGTGTTCAGTTCAAAATTCTTATTTCAGTATCTTATTTCAGATATCTTCTTTATTAATGAGTTTTGAGTAATGTTTTTTAAGAAAAAAACTTTAAAGTATATGATTTAAAATATATCTTTTGTTTTTGTTTTGTAGCAATTTCATCATAGTCAGAGTACATAATCTGGATATCTATTCTTTGAAATTAGTAGAGAATTACCTAGTATTTGCCCCTCACCTGTTTTAAAGATGGTTCATGTGTGCCTGAGAAGAATGTGAATTTTCTATTTGTCAGATCCAAGGATCTATGTATTTCCTCTAAATCGAGCTAGTATTCTCACTACCTTTTTATTGTCTTCATTCTTTTTTTTTTTTGGTCTCCTTTACCTAAGAATAATATAAAAAGGTGTGTTGAAACAATGCTGGGGTATCTATTTCTCTCTGTAACTCTAGTGTGGCTTTTTTTGTTGTTGTTGTTAATTTTAAGCTATTTTACAAGTTGCTACAAGTTTTGAATACCTAGGTCTTCTATATTGAGCCTTATCATTAATTTGTGATTCCCACTCCCTTTTTTATCTCTATGAGTTTTTTGGCATAAAATTAAACAGATACCCTAGCTTTGTTTTGATTGGTAGTTGCTCAGTATATCTCTGCATCTTTTTACTTTTAGCCTTTTAACAGCTTGTATTTTAGGTTTGCCACTTTGAAAACAGCATAAGACTGGATTTATTCCCTGAGCTGAGAATTCTTCTTTTCTTTGAAAGGGAGTCCAGTTCATTTATCCATTTTTGATTGCTGATATTTAAACTTGTTTCTACCATCTTACTTTGTGGTTTCTAATTCTCACTTTTCTGTGATTTTTTTTTCTTTGCCTTTTTTCGATTGTTTCAATGTATGGACAAAGGATATAAACTCATTCTTCTTTATGGCTGCATAGTATTCCATGGTGTATATGTGCCACATTTTCTTTATTCTGTCTATCATTGATGGGCATTTGGGTTGGTTCCAAGTTCTGATATGTTTTCATAATTAGATCAAGGTTTTGCATTTTGGGGAAGAATGCCACAGGAGCTTCATGCCTTCTCAGCATGTCAAATAAGGGAGTAAACGATGTTATATGGATACATATGATGATAATTTTGATCAGTTGGCTAAAGTGGTATATGTGCTTTACTACATTGTAAACTAATTGTTTTACCATTTGTAATTAATAAATATTTGGAGGAAGAGACTTTGAGAATTTATAAATATTTTTCCTTTGTTTAAATTTTCAGTGCTAATTTTAGCATCCACAGGTGGATCTTGCTTGTATCAATTATTACCATGCTGTCCCAATTGTGATTTTCTGTTTTCCTCATTCCCTTCATTTATTAATTGAAATTTTTCTATAAGGAAGTATCATTCCTTTTATCTGATTTCTTTATTCACTTATTTTTATCATGGTATCAACTCATGGATATTTATTTTCTCAGTTACAGTATAATACCATCATCATTTATTTTGTTGCTCAAGTTTTCCTGATTTTAGTGATAAGAAGTCAATGGGAAGTGATACCCTCATCCTTAAACAACTTGTTTTATTGCATGCCTCTTTACTTTCTAGTACAGGATGCTTCAGGTTGTTCCTGTATTTTTCCAGCCTTGAAATCAACTACTTCTTCAAAGAACCCTGATTGCTTTTATTGGAGAATGGTATTTAGAAGCCCAGAGATCTAGACACCAATTTTGCTCATTGCATGGAGATATCCCTGTGTTGAATTCCTTTCAGTGAAAAGAGCTAGGAAATATACCTATGTATACATACCCAGGCATGAACACAAATCTGTGACATCTATCATCTCTATAACATTGTTCTATGTAATCTATCTAAAACAAAATCCATGAGACCATACAGATAACTTTGACTCTAGCAACCCAGTATTCACACCAACCTTCTTTCTTTCTTTGTAACTTCTTTCTTTGACAGTAAGCAATCTAGTTATCATGATCTATAATATATTTGCTTATTTGTTCAAGCCTAATATACATGTAATTTTATGAATGCTAAATGATATACTTAGGAAAGGTATATTTATCAACTACAGTTTAGTTTTTGTACAGATCTTTCTTCTTCAGCCTTATAGTATGAAAGTATTTTGCCCAAGGTTACTGAAGTCAACTACTTTCTTCCTGACTTCCTTCAGTGTGGTTATGTAATTTACATTTAATACAGTTAGATTCATCCTTACAGTTTGCATTCCTTGAGTTTCTCTGACATTTTGGTTCATTTCGTAAATTTATGTATGGTAAATCTCACTCTTTTTGGTGTACACTTTTAGAGTTTTTGGCAAAGACATAGAGTCAGATATCTATCACCACATTTTCTTACAGAAGAGTTCCGTCACCCCCAAAATTTTCTTGTGCTGTCCCTTTGTAGTCAAAATGCAGTACTGATCTTTCCAATTAATCTATTTTCTATGTATCTGTTTTTGCTTTTTCCAGAGTACCATATAAATGTACTCAAGTTATGTGTAGCCTTTGGGGTCTGGTTTCTTTCACTTAGTAAAATACATTTAAGATTCAGCCATGCAGAAAATTTTTTCTTTTCTTTCTTTCTTTTTTTTTTTTTTTTTTTTTTTTTTGAGACAGAGTCTCAGCCTCGGCTCAGCTCACTGCAACTTCCACCTCCTGGGTGGAAGCGATTCTCCTGCCTCAGTCTCCTGAGTAGCTGGGTTGCTGCCACAACCAGCTAATTTTGTATTTTTAGTAGACACGGGGTTTCACCATGTTGGCCAGGCTGGTCTCAAACTCCTGACCTCAGGTGATCTGCCTGTTTTGGCCTCCTAAAGAGCTGGCATTAGAGGCATGAGCCACCATGCCCGGCCTTGTTTCTTTTTATATTGTATGTATGTATCACATTTTGTGTATAAACTTACCATTTAAAGGGCATGCATATGATTATGAGAAAGCTGCTATAAATATCTATATAGAGATTTTTGCATGAAGTTTCCAATTCTTTTTAGTCAATAAGCAGAAGTGAGATTGCGGAGTCATATTGTACATATATGTTTGACTTTATATGAAACCTCTAAACTGTCTTCCAAAGAGACTGTACCATTTTCAATTCCCACCAGCAATGTATGAGGGTTTCAGTTATTCTGCATCTTTGTCGAGACTTGGTAGTGCCATTTTCCTCCAACCGCCATCCTTCTAATAGATGTGGGTGGTAGCACATAGTTTTAATTTGCAGTTTATTTATTAACCGTCTCTTCATGTATTTATAAGCTATTCATATACGCTGTTTGGTAAAGTGCCTCTTCAGATCTTTCAGCAATTTGTTTTATTGGGTTGTTTGTTTTATTTCTGCTGTGTTTAGAGAATTTGTTTTCTAATCTAGATACAAGATCTTTGTCAGAAATGTGATTTTCAAATACTTACCTCCAGTCTTTTTACTCTTGGATCAGTGTATTTAGCAGAGAAGATTTTAATTTTGATAGAATTCAGTTTATTTATATTTTCTTTTACAGATTGTGTTTTTGGTGATGTCTCTAAAATCTCATCAAGCACGGGGTCATGCAGATTTTCTCCTATATTTTCTTCTAGAAGTTTTATAGTTTTGAGGTCAATGATGTATTCTGTGCTAATTTTTGCACAGAATAGATTGAGGAATAGATTGCCTACATATATCCAATTATTTTAACACCATTTGTTGAAAAGACTAACGTTTCCCATTAAATTGTTTTTATATATTTGTTACACATCAATTGACTATGTGCAAGGGCTTATTTCTGGGCTCTATTCTGTTTCACCTATCTATATATCTATCTTTCATCAGTATCACACTGTCTTGATTAATGTAGTTTTATAATAAGTCCTAAAATCAGGTAGTGTGATTTCTCCAGTTTTGTTCTTATTTTTCAGAATTGTTTGGCTATTCTAGTTCCTTTAGAATCAATTTGTTGGTATCTACAAAAGGTTTGCTGGAATGTTCAGTTGCTTTATGTTAATCTGTGGATTAAATTGAAGAGAATTAACATGTTAGTATTCACTCTTCTAGCACATGAACACAGTATATCTCCCCATTTATATAGATTTGATATTTCTTTCATCAGTGTTTTGTAATTTTTAGCATATAGACTTTGATATTGTGCTTTTAGATTTATATCAAAATATTTCATTTCAGGTGCTATTGTTAAAGGTATTTTGAAAATTTTTGAATTAATTGCAAGCATATAGAAAACAGTGAGTGGTGGCTAACTCCTGTAATCCCAGCACTTTGGGGAGCTGAGACAGGCAGATCACTTGAGGTCAGAAGTTCGAGACCAGCCTGGCCAGCTTAGTGACACTCTGTCTCTACTAAAAATACAAAAATTAGCCATATGTGGTGGCAGACGCCTGTAGTCCCAGCTACTCAGGACGCTGAGGCAGGAGAATCACCTGAACCTGGTAGGCAGAGGTTGCAGTGAGCCAAAATCGCTCCACTGCACTCCAGCCTGTGCAACAGAGCGAGACTCCATCTCAAACAAACAAACAAACAAATAAAAATCTCTAAACAGAGACAATTTTATTTCATCTATTCTAAGCTGTATGTCTTTTAGTAAGATATAGAAAAGGAATTATGAGAAGGACATTCTTATGTTATCCCAGATCTTTAGGTGAATATATTAAGTTTTTCATAATTCTATATTATGTTAATTGGTTTTTTGTTTTGTTTTTTAAAGATGGCCTTTTACAGATTAAGGAAGTTCTCTCTATGGTTTTTTGTTTTGTTTTTTAAAGATGGCCTTTTACAGATTAAGGAAGTTCTCTCTATTACTAGATTGCTGGGGATTTTTAAAATCACATATGCATATTGAAATTTATCAAAAATTTTTTCTCTGTGTATTAAAGTGATCATATGGTTTTCCCTATCTCTTAATGTGGAGAATTATATTGTTTGATTTTTCAATATTGAACCAGGCTTGCATCCCTGGAAAGAAGAACCCACTTGATTGTGGTATATTATTATTTTTATATATTGTTGGATTTAATTTTCTGATATTTTTGCTGATAATTTTTGAGTCTGTATTCATATGAGATGTTGGTTGGTCTATAGTTTTCTTTTTCTGCAAAGTCTTTCTGTGGTTTTGAAATTGGGGTAATACTTGCCTCATAGAATGCCTTGTGAGTTGTTACCTTCTATTTTCTGAAAGACATTATGCAGAATGTAATCCTTTTTTTTTCATCTTAAATGTATAGTAGAATTCTTCTGGGTCTTCATTTTTTTGAAAGATTTTAAGCTATGATCTCAATTCAATAGTTATAGATTATCTATTTCTTCTTGAGTCAGTTCTGATAGTTTGTGTATCAAGAATTTGGTCCATGAAATCTATTTTTTGAATTTAAAATATGCCGTTATTTCTAGTATCTGATTTTATTTTACAGTTTGTGGGATATGTAGTGATATCATCCCTTTTATTCCTGATATTTGTAATTTGCATTTTATCTCTCTCTTTTTACTTTGTCAGACTGGTTAGAATTTGTCAATTTTGTTGATTTTTCAAAGCACTGGTTTTTGTTTTCATTGATTTTTTTGTATTTTTGTTTCTAATTTTATTGCTTTATGCTCTTTATTATTTACTTCATTCTGCTTAATTTGTATTCACTATGCTCTTCTTTTTCTCGTTTCTTAACATGGAAACTTCGATTATTGATTTGAGACCTTTATACTTTTCTAATGTAGTATTTCATACTGTACATTTTTCTGTATTTCTTTAGCTGCCTCCTGCAAGTTTTGCTATGTTGTATTTTCATTTTCAGTCAATTCAAAATATTTCCTAATTTCCCTTGAAATTTTAGCTTTGACCCATTGGTTGCTTAGGAGTGTATTGTTTAAATTCCAAATACTTGATAATTTTCTAGATATCTTCTTGTTATCAGTTACTTCTTTAATTCCATTATAATCCAAGGACATATTTTGAATAAATGTTCAATGTGGAATTTAAAATAAATTTAAATATATAAATAAAATTCTATTTATTAAATTTTATTTTTATTAAATATAAAATAAATTTATATTTATTTAAAATTAAATTTAAAATATAAATATATACACACACATTTGTATCTATGAATAGTGCTATTGCTGGAATGGTGTTGAAGATGCTCAAGGTTCCATTACTAGACAACATTTTTAAATCTCATTCAAACTTTTGGCTTCAACTATCCAATTTGATAATTTCAAAATAGGTGTCTATAGCATAAATATCTACTTTTATGTCTAAAATTTTGTTTTGTGCAAACATTTTGTGCACATTTCCTTTATTGGAGGATATTAAGTATCTTCAAAATCAATAGGTCCCAAATTTTAACACACACCTACTGTTCCTACCTTAGTCAGTATTATTTTCATAATATACCCAGTTGCCCAACCCAGAAACCTGGGGTTTATCCCTGTTTCCTCCCTTACATATCTCCTATCCTAATAGGTCATCAAGTCCTGCTATTTTTCTCTTTATCTTCCTAAAAAGTCCTTCTTATTTCTTATCCAAACTTCTTCAGTAGTATTCCAATTTTTCCTTTCTCTCCAAACTTGAATATAATCCAGTTTAGTTTCCATAACCATATTGAACTATCCTTTTGGAAATATAAATTTAACAATTGCCATTGCCCACCTCTCCTTAAATTTCACTATGACTTTTCGTTGCCTTAGCTATATTAAAACAAACAAATGAACCAACACCTTAGCCTAGACTAGTAAGTTGTTCATAAACCAGCTCTTCCTCCTATATCTCAGTTTTATTGCCATTCTTCCATTCTTCTTGTACGTCACACTTTGGCCACACTGAACTACTTACAAAACATCTTCTACCCTCATCTGAAATAGTTTTATCTCTTACATATTATGTTTGCTCCATAAACTTGTATTTAATGACAATGTATTGTCATTGTTTGCTATTTTGTATATCTCCCCTATTAAAGTATTAGCTCTTTCAGGAGAGAGAATGTAATTTTATCATCTACACATACTTGCCTGTACCCATCAGAGTGTCTGATACATAATAAATACTTAATAAATCTTGCTCTGAATGAATGACTAAATGAATGACTTATTGAATAAAATAATAAGCACTTGAGCCAGGACTGGAAACAACATATTCTGCTTCAAAATGACACACTGACTCTGTTTTCAGTAGAATATTAATTAGTTATTGCCTTATTATATACCATGTCAGCAAATGGAAAGTCTTACTTATAAAAAGGCAAAGTAATGTTTGCACTTTGACTTTTTTTAAAAATCTTTTTGGCTATAGAAAAAATTGCTCCGATGTCTTAAATAAATACTACCAAAAGATACTCAGGTCTAGTCTTTTTAAGCAATATAACTGATAGCTAAATGTGTTGCTTTGCACTTTCTCCCTGAGGAGCCTGGCTACCACTTTTATACCAACTCATAGTCTCAGGTTATCTTGCTATGTTGTACTCTCATCAGTTTACCTCTTCACTAACTGGAAGAGCTTAGTGTTGTCTGCAACTTCTAAACCACCTCCAGTTAGTTTATGAAAGATTCAATAAAAATTATCCCATTCCAGGTTAAAAATTGACAGTTCTTAGTAAACTGATGCTTATCCTTTGTTTTGTAAACTTCAACTAGTTTCCAATCTACAAAACAGTGGCCTTAACCTTTGGGGTAAAGTTTTGCCAAAAGTATTTAGAATATTTACACTGAATCTAATGTTTATTCCTTATATATTAATAATCACATTTTTTCCTCAAACATATTTATGGTATTAGTCAAACCTAAAATCTCCTTATAGACATTGAGTTGACATAGTATGATGAAGCTGCAGAATTTAACACATAGATGTTATAGGTTACTCAGGAAGTACAATGAAGTGTAGTTCTTGGGTACCTCATTAAGGAATTTAGATAATGATTGTGTGATATAAATGTCTTGAAATACTGTCTGTGTCAGTTGGCAAAAATGAATTGAGGTGTTTTCTAAGGCATAAGGATAATCCACTGAACATAAAGGTTAGCACACAGTAAGATTTTAATAGATGCAGGTGTTTTTGTAAATTATTCCTTTTTATTTCAACTTACTCTTCAGAAAGCTGTAAAGATGAATGAATTAATTTCTATAAAATTCTCACAAGTTCCAGAAATCATTAAAAATGAGATATTGTTGCTATTTTACTTCTTATTAAATGGTATACTTATTTTGGTTCCTGGACTGTATTCTACTGTATTCTAGATTATGAATATTGAGGAATTATTTTGTCTCAAAAAGACTGTTTGGGAAGCTTTATTTGGGACCTTCCTATTTACGTCTACCCCAACTCAACATTTTCAGCACAAATTTTTAGAAAGATTAGTGTTAAACACTAACTTTTATGATTTCATTGTGCTATTGAGAAAAGTACTGTGTGTATAATGCCCTCTTTCCTGAATGAGGATAAATAGAATGATACATTTTCATTCATTGAATATGGCACATTTCCTCTTAGGGATTGAGTTAATTTCCTCTCAAAATGTCCCTCTTCACCGTCTTGTGGTCTTCCCCAAATGTCAGATGCTCATTCACACAATAAGGCAATATTCTGCATGGAGTAATAAAAATGAAATATAACAAAGATAAAAAATCAGATCTGGCATTTAGGAGACAGTTTTAATATGCCACAAGTTCTCACATCCTTAGACCGCTTCAGAGTTAATAGACTTAGTGTCTATTAACAATAAGGACTATTCCATGTCCTGTGGAACCATGGAATAGAAATAACTGATAAGAAAACAAATTAGTTAAAATATAGTTAAGACATCTCCTTTGTAGTGATTGATTAAAATTTGGTTCACGAAGTATTATTTGCAACTGATGCAAAACACGGAGTCAAACCAATTAAGGTGCTTAAAGAACCCAGAGAACTTTACTGCAAAAATCATGTTTACCATTGTTTTCAACTTGAAATAATTGTTTTATGTTCACCTGCATTTTCCACTTCACTCACCTCATTCCTCAGAAACATCTCTCATTATTAACCTTGCTTTGCTCGCTCGCTCTCTTGTCCTGCTTCCCCATCTGCTCTCCTCACCTCACCTCCAACCCCAGCAGAACTTTTTAGCAGCACTTTTATTTAACTATTAATTTAGCACCTTTTCTAAAGATTGTCAGTTGCCAAGAAAATCATCCTCTCCATAGCTCTACTTCCCTTTTCCAAAAAAAAAAAATCTACTTTCATAAATATTCTCCAGTAATAGTCAGGTGGTAATCCT
Organism: Papio anubis; assembly: GCF_008728515.1. Classification (NCBI taxonomy): domain Eukaryota; kingdom Metazoa; phylum Chordata; class Mammalia; order Primates; family Cercopithecidae; genus Papio; species Papio anubis. The sequence continues at coordinate 84,336,346 of NC_044978.1, forward strand.
GGTTTTGACTCTTCAAACTATATTGTCCTACCACTACCTTCCTTTGTTAAGCATGCAATGCATATGCACTAGGCTGTATTAAAAGAAATGCAATACACTCTGGAAGGAAATCGCGGCACTGGACTCCATAGTTGTCAGGGAATTCCTGAAGTGCTTCATTCAGTTCTGGGCACCACATTTTAAAAGAGACGTTGCCAAAAAAGAAGATAATCAATGGGAGGTATCCAGGATATTCAGCAATGTTAAAAAGATATCAGAAGATAGTTGGAGGGAAGTAGGGCTTGTTAATATGGAAATAGGGATATTTAAGAGAGGTCATGTGTCCTGCTTTTTAAAATCTGAAGGGATTAAATCTATTCTGTATTTCCTCCAAGAACCAAACAAGGTCAGTGGCTAAGATTATGTGGAGACCATTGTAAGTCAATATAAGGAAGCGAACCCTGTTGACTTCACTTCTACAACATATTCTGATCTTTCCTTTTCCCTTCACATAAACTGCAGTCCAAGACACAATCATCACTTATGTCAACTGCATTGATAACCTTTGATCTGGTTTTCCTATTTCCATTCTTTTTACTTCTCCAATCCATCCTTCAAAGAGAATCCAGAGAGAGATGATATGATGATGATGATGATGATGATGATGATGATGATGATGATGATGATTATCATTTAAGTTCTGGGATACAGGTGCAGAATGTGCAGGTATGTCACATAGGTATACATATGCCATGGTGGTTTTCTGCACCCATCAGCCCGTCATCCACATTAGGTATTTCTCCTAATGCTATCCCTCCCCTTGCCCCCATGCCCTGACAGGCCCCAATGTGTGATGTTCCCCTCCCTGTGCCCATATGTTTTCATTGTTCAAATCCCATTTATGAGCGAGAACATGCAGTATTTGGTTTACTGTTTCTGGGTTAATTTGCTGAGAATGATGGTTTCAAGCTTCATCCATGTCCCTGCAAAGGATGTGAAATCATTCATTTTATGACTGCACAGTATTCCATGGTGTATATGCGCCACATTTTCTTTAGCCAGTCTATCACTGATGGGCATTTGGACTGGTTCCAAATTTTTCCTATTGTGAATAGTGCTGCAATAAACATATATGAGCACCTGTCTTTATAGTAGAATGATTTATAATCCTTTGGGTATATACCCAGTAATGGGATTGCTGTGTCAAATGTTATTTCTGGGTTCTAGATCCTTCAGGAATCACCACAGTGTCTTCCACAACAATTTAACTAATTTACACTCCCACCAACAGTGTAAAAGCATTCCTATTTCTCCACAACCTCTTCAGCATCTGTTGTTTCCTGACTTTTAAAGGATCGCCATTCTAACTGGCATGAATTGGTATCTCATTCTGGTTTTGATTTGCATTTCTTTAATGACCAGTGATGATGAGCTTTTTTTCATATGTTTGTTGGCCACATAAATGTCTTTTTTTGAGAAGTGTCTGTTCATATCATTCACCCACTTTTTGATGGGGTCATTTTTTTTTTTTTTTTCTTGTAAATTTGTTTAAGTTCTTTGTAGATTCTGGATATTAGCCCTTGTCAGGTGGATACATTGCAAAAATTTTCTCCCATTATGTAGGTTGCCTATTCACTCTGATGATAGTTTCTTTTGCTGTGCAGAAGCACTTTAGTTTAATTAGATCCCATTTGTCACTTTTACTTTTGTTACCATTGCTTTTGCTGTTTTAGTCATGAAGTCTTTGCCCATGCCTATGTCCTGAATGGTATTGCCCAGGTTTTCTTCTAGGGTTTTTATGGTTTTAGGTTTTATGTTTAAGTCTTTAATCCATCTTGAGTTAATTTTTGTATAAGGTGTAAGAAAGGCGTCCAGTTTCAGTTTTCTGCATATGGCTACCCAGTTTTCCCAACACCATTTATTAAAAAGGGAATCATTTCCCCATTTATTGTTTTTGTCAGGTTTGTCAAAGATCAGATGGTTGTAGATGTGTGGCATTATTTTTGAGGCCTCTGTTCTGTTCCATTGGTCTATATATCTGTTTTTGTACCAGTACCATGCTGTTTTGGTTATTGTAGCCTTGTAGTATAGTTCGAAGTCAGGTAGCATGATGCCTCCAGCTTTGTTCTTCTTCCTTAGTATTGTCTTGGCTATACGAGCTCTTTTTTGGTTCCATATGAAATTTAAAGTAGCTTTTTCTAATTCTGTGAAGAAAGTCAATGGTGGTTTGGTGGGGATAGCATTGAATCTATAAATTACTTTTGGCAGTATAGCCATTTTAACAATATTGATTCTTCCTATCCATGAGCTAGAATGTTTTTCCATTTGTTTGTGTCCACTCTTATTTCCTTGAGCAGTGCTTTGTAGTTCTCCTTGAAGAGGTCCTTCACATCCCTTGTAAATTGTATTCCTAGGTATTTTATTCCCGTGTTAGCAATTGTGAATGGGAGTGCACTCATGATTTGGCTCTCTGTTTGTCTATTATTGGTGTATATGAATGCTTGTGATTTTTGCACATTGATTTTGATTTGAAACCAATGAGAATAAAGAAACAATGTACCAGAATCTCTGGGACACAGCTAAAGCAGCATTTAGATGGAAGTTTATAGCACTTAAAGCCTCCTCCTTAGGCCTTACCTAGCTACTTTTGCTAAAGGAATTCTTCCTTCTTATTGTTATAGCTCTTTGTTTTATTTTTTTTCCCCATAGCCCTTGCCATTCTTTAAAAACATTCATTCTTCTTGTGTGCTTTCTAATTGCAATGTTAGATTCATAAAAGCAGAACTTTGTTTAACTACTATATCTACAATGGTGAGGACAATGTTGGGCCCATGATAAGAGTCAGCAAAAATGTGTTAGACTTGGATGACTCTATAGCACATTACATTCTAAGATTTTATTATTGTAAGTCTCATCATTCTTAAACTCATCATGTCCATAAACAATTGCAGTGTGGCTTATTTTTTACATGAATGCTTATTTGCATTTAAATATTGTATCAACAGCATATTTTATCTACAACATGCTAGCATAGTGGTTTAAAGTATGGTCCTGAAGTCCCTCAGATTGTGTGGATTTCTATCCACGCTCTGTTGCGTGACATTGTGCTAGTTATACAGACTCTTTACACTTAGTATTTTAAAATATTTTTATATACAAATTATGGATAATAACATTGCCCCTGCCCTATAGTATGTTTGGCTGAGAAAATCAGAAGAAATATGTATACTACTTAATACACTGCCTGGCATATGCTAAATCCTCAAATGTTAGCTATTAGTAATAGTAGTAGTATTTAATGTTTTTACACAATGTGCAACTGTTAAGCCAGTACTTTTACATGAAAATAAGTCAATAGCAAGGTGAACTGAATATGACCAAGAATTTAAATGTATCTTCAACGTTGTTTAGTCCAGAAAAATAAATGTATACCATTTTCATGCTATTTTTTCCTAACCTTATGTGTTCATACTGACAAGTGATGAGCTTTCTGATAACTTCAGAGGGAGAGAGGAGAAAATAAGAGGGATTCAATAAAAGTGCATGTTCATCTTTGAATCCTAGTATAACTCAGAATTTTCTTTTTTTTTTTTTTAATTTATTTATTATTATTATACTTTAAGTTGTAGGGTACATGTGCATAACGTGCAGGTTTGTTACATATGTATACTTGTGCCATGTTGGTCTGCTGCACCCATCAACTCGTCATTTACATCAGGTATAACTCCCAATGCAATCCCTACCCCCTACCCCCTCCCCCCTCCCCATGATAGGCCCCGGTGTGTGATGTTCCCCTTCCTGAGTCCAAGTAATCTCATTGTTCAGTTCCCACCTATGAGTGAGAACATGCGGTGTTTGGTTTTCTGTTCTTGTGATAGTTTGCTAAGAATGATGGTTTCCAGCTGCATCCATGTCCCTACAAAGGATGCAAACTCATCCTTTTTTATGGCTGCATAGTATTCCATGGTGTATATGTGCCACATTTTCTTAATCCAATCTGTCACTGATGGACATTTGGGTTGATTCCAAGTCTTTGCTATTGTGAATAGTGCTGCAATAAACATACGTGTGCATGTGTCTTTAGAGCAGCATAATTTATAATCCTTTGGGTATATCCCCAGTAATGGGATGGCTGGGTCATATGGTACATCTAGTTCTAGATCCTTGAGGAATCGCCATACTGTTTTCCATAATGGTTGAACTAGTTTACAATCCCACCAACAGTGTAAAAGTGTTCCTATTTCTCCACATCCCCTCCAGCACCTGTTGTTTCCTGACTTTTTAATGATCACCATTCTAACTGGTGTGAGATGGTATCTCATTGTGGTTTTGATTTGCATTTCTCTGATGGCCAGTGATGATGAGCATTTTTTCATATGTCTGTTGGCTGTATGAATGTCTTCTTTTGAGAAATGTCTGTTCATATCCTTTGCCCACTTTTTGATGGGGTTGTTTGTTTTTTTCTTGTAAATTTGTTTGAGTTCTTTGTAGGTTCTGGATATTAGCCCTTTGTCAGATGAGTAGATTGCAAAAATTTTCTCCCATTCTGTAGGTTGCCTGTTCACTCTGATGGTAGTTTCTTTTGCTGTGCAGAAGCTCTTTAGTTTAATTAGATCCCATTTGTCAATTTTAGCTTTTGCTGCCGTTGCTTTTGGTGTTTTAGACATGAAGTCTTTGCCCATGCCTATGTCCTGAATGGTACTACCTAGGTTTTCCTCTAGGATTTTTATGGTATTAGGTCTAACATTTAAGTCTCTAATCCATCTTGAATTAATTTTCGTATAAGGAGTAAGGAAAGGATCCAGTTTCAGCTTTCTACTTATGGCTAGCCAATTTTCCCAGCACCATTTATTAAATAGGGAATCCTTTCCCCATTTCTTGTTTTTCTCAGGTTTGTCAAAGATCAGATGCCTGTAGATGTGTGGTATTATTTCTGAGGACTCTGTTCTGTTCCATTGGTCTATATCTCTGTTTTGGTACCAGTACCATGCTGTTTTGGTTACTGTAGCCTTGTAGTATACTTTGAAGTCAGGTAGCGTGATGCCTCCAGCTTTGTTCTTTTGACTTAGGATTGTCTTGGAGATGCGGGCTCTTTTTTGGTTCCATATGAACTTTAAAGCAGTTTTTTCCAATTCTGTGAAGAAACTCATTGGTAGCTTGATGGGGATGGCATTGAATCTATAAATTACCTTGGGCAGTATGGCCATTTTCACGGTATTGATTCTTCCTATCCATGAGCATGGTATGTTCTTCCATTTGTTTGTGTCCTCTTTTATTTCACTGTGCAGTGGTTTGTAGTTCTCCTTGAAGAGGTCCTTTACATCCCTTGTAAGTTGGATTCCTAGGTATTTTATTCTCTTTGAAGCAATTGTGAATGGAAGTTCATTCATGATTTGGCTCTGTGTTTGTCTGTTATTGGTGTATAAGAATGCTTGTGATTTTTGCACATTAATTTTGTATCCTGAGACTTTGCTGAAGTTGCTTATCAGCTTAAGGAGATTTTGGGCTGAGACAATGGGGTTTTCTAAATATACAATCATGTCATCTGCAAACAGGGACAATTTGACTTCTTCTTTTCCTAACTGAATACCCCTGATTTCTTTCTCTTGCCTAATTGCCCTAGCCAGAACTTCCAACACTATGTTGAATAGGAGTGGTGAGAGAGGGCATCCCTGTCTTGTGCCAGTTTTCAAAGGGAATTTTTCCAGTTTTTGCCCATTCAGTATGATATTGGCTGTGGGTCTGTCATAAATAGCTCTTATTATTTTGAGGTACGTTCCATCAATACCGAATTTATTGAGCGTTTTTAGCATGAA